>NW_017805502.1:517755-575035 GCF_001891065.2 Hippocampus comes
GAATATCCATGCTGTCGACTCAACCTGACTTTCGGCAATGAACTGTCAGTTGTTGTGTTAGCATTTGATGTGGCGATGGTGACAGACACGTCAAATGCTAACACAACACCTGTTGCGTTCAGGAAACCTGGGAGATTTAACATTACCATAATGGCAGTTTATCGAAACATAATTTAAAATGGCCACATTACATTGAATTTGATGCAATATATTAGCAAAAGTACAGGAAAAATAAATACTTTTTTTTAAATAATGCAATGAAATTATTTAGGGGGGCTAAAGGCATTTTTAGGGAGGCTGAAGCCTCCCTAAAATAGGCCTAATGACGCCCATGCTGTGCATTAAACACACACAGCTAAAGATAAGATAGCAACTACACTGTATAAAAAGACATAATATGTAATCTAAACAATATAAACAATATAAACAAAGGCACTTGTGACTATTGTGGGTTAAAGTGAGGTAGTGCATTTCAGGAGCAGGAACTTCATCTGCTGGTGCTTTAACAGTGAATAAACCTTTGATATATACATTTTCATTTAACGCAATGACAAAAATGTATTATTTTTAAAGAGTGCTTCAAAGTAGGGTTGTAGTGTTATGTGAAGGATTTTCCCCGGAACAATATTCTATATACAGTATTTACATTAATCTGAGATCATTTACATGGCTTGATAGTTAATCATAAAAGAAACAGGTTGCGATTATTACATCAAAATCTTTGTTTCTTCTTTCTTTCTTACAAACGAAGACTGTCAAAGGAGGGCGGATGTGTTTTGGACATTTGCCCGTTAAAACAAATTATTTTAAATCATCTGTTTGAAGTAGTGATGTTAGATTTGGTTCATGACTTGATGAATGTAGTGTTTACCTCCCGCATTTCTTTTCGATAAACGAGACACCCACACACCTTGGCTGACGTGAGTGGGACAGCCCGCAGCCACACAACAAATCATTTGGCCCCAAAAAAACTGCCAAAATTCCACTTAAAAATGCCAAAGGCTAAGCGAGTTTAACACAAGGGGATGCCCGAATTGGATATTCTGACAGAGAACACGTCCATAAACCATGTGACGTAATTTTAACCAATGACAAAAAGCAGTGAGCTCAAAGACTGTCCAGATTTTGAAATGATGGCAAAACCGGCTACGCCCCCGCTTTCAAAAGAAGTCTGCGCATAGAGCCACACACGACACCATTTAGCTCTGAACTATCATCAACAAGGAGCTGTGAGAATCGACTCATAGACAATTCTTTCGTGAAAATGTCTGCCGGCGCAACAGGAGACACTTTGTGCTTCTTTGTCAACGGAAAAAAGGTAAGTTTGTCCTTTTTTTGTAGCTGCGTGGATGGCTTCAACTTGTGTCAGATTCACACACTTCATTAAGTAGACTCGTACAACCGAAAGAGACCCAATTCAAGAGCAGTTTCTCTTCATTATGTGCATACGGGGTGGCACGGTAACGAATGGTTAGCACGTCGGGCTCGCGGTGCAGAGGTGCTGGGTTCGATTCCTGTGTGGAGTTTGCATGTTCTCCCCGTGTCTGCGTTGGTTTCCTCGGGGTACTCTGGGTTTCTTCCACGTTCCAAAAAACATGCATGGCAGGCTAATGGAACATTCATTGTCCCAAGGCGTGAGTGTGATGGTTGTTCGTCTATGTGTGCCCAGCGATTGGCTAGCAACCAGTTCAGGGTGTCCCTCGCCTACTGTCCGAAGACAGTTGGGATAGGCTCCAGCACACCCGCGACCCTTGTGAGGATGAGCAAATTAGAAAATGGATGGATGGATGGATATGTGCAGATGACGTGCACAATATTAGAACTACATCTCACAGCAACAATAGCAAATAATGTTGCCTCTGTTGCAATGTCAATCAACATTTTCTTGTTGGCTTTGTAAACTCATCAGTTGTGCAGATTTAGCGAAGGAGTGTCTGGTGAAGTTACATTTGTATAACACATGGGGATTAAAAACATACCTGGGTTGAAATTCGACATCAAAGTCGTGAACGGGTTAATAAAAGTGGTGGATTTAATTTTATATTTGCTTTGATTGTGCAAGTGTAGCTAGCGTGAAGCTGGGTACTATTTCTAGGTACATGTCTTTGTAAAAGGAAAGTTTTTATTATTATTATTTTACAAACTAGAAAGTGTGGTACGTACCCCAGTTCCTCCTGGTAGTATGAGAAAGAATAACTGAATGAAATTGTTGACATCTTTTTGAATCCAGGACAGTACATTTATGAAGTACACATCAGTTGAATTACTGTACATTTTTACCTACAATATATTTCAAGATCATTTTTAAGAGCTATTTTTGTTTTCAAACAATTATTTACGGTGGTACTGAGAGAGACAAGTATTTTTTGAGATGTTACTTGGTGTAAAAAGGTTGAGAACCACTGCGATAAACTAGGGACAATATAACTCCCAAATTTCGAAGAAGAATATTTTTATTTTGAGCGTTTGCGGGTTTTTTTTTCTTTTGGTCTCTTATTTTTTTCCACAGCTGTACACTGGAAAAAATGGTGTGTTCAATTTACTCAATTATACTTTTTTCAAATGGTTGCACCAAATAAATTATCTAGGTCCTCATGGTTTTATTTTGTGCAACCACTTGACAAAATAAAATTCAGTAAATTCAACAACAACAACAACAACAAAATCAGTGCACACAGTGTGTTGGCATACTTTGCTGATCAACATCCAAGTAGTCCCGTAAACAATGTACTGTACATTAAGTTGATGAACATGTCCACTTGCATTTGTGCTGCATTATCTCCCTTACCACGAAATGAAATTGTTAGAAATAGCGTGAAAATCACTTGACTTGTGCACTCAACAGGTGACGGAGAAACATGTTGATCCTGAAACGACGCTACTGTCCTTCCTCAGAGAAAAGCGTATCCTTCTATTCCGCTTGCACAAACACGTTTACTGTATGCATTCATTCATCATAAGAGATCATGTGAGTGTTAAGCAAATATTAATGACTATTGCAACTTGACCATGATGTGAAGTGAGGTTAACTGGAACCAAATACGGTTGCGGTGGAGGAGGCTGCGGGGCCTGCACTGTGATGGTCTCACGCTATCGACCTGCAAACAAAAGCATTTGGTATCCTTCAAAATGCACTCTTCCACTACTTTTGCTTTAAATCGAGGTAGAGAGCATTTGGTTCATTAGATTCTGAGGGGAGTACAGGACACTGAATATACCTGATAGTCAATAATTGTTAGCTGCAGCGTAGACTTGGTGAAGCAATACCTCAATGTGGATCAAGGTAATCATTATACAACAGTGGGCAACGGTGAAATGCACTGCATATTTGCTCACTCACTCACCTTTCATCGAAAGTATCGATTTTATAACTGCATTTAGAACATGACACCTCAGTTCAATTAGTATTGCAACAAAACCAGAAAAATAGGTTTGGCCTGAAGGGGAAAAAAAGAGAATGTACAATTACAGCATCCAGTCAATGAGTGAATGCAATTTCTGAACAAATTGCATGTGAATGCCGAAGAGGTGAAACTGAACTAAAAAGCTGTTAAATTACTGTCATTAATTTGTTTCAGTGTACACTGAAACAAACCTCTGTAAAAATGCCACAGTACATTTACTGTTTATATTTATAATAATTGTAAAATGCTGTTAAATATTCAGTCATAGCATGTAAATGAAGAGTTACAGCATAAAACTGGGTTGATGTAGATTTCTGATTTTCTTTTCTGTAAAGTATTGTTAAATATTCACGCCCACGTTAATGCTTGGTTAAGAATAACAAAGTTTAATTTAACAATATAAAACAGTATTTTCTGTCAAGCAGTAGAGATAGGGACCACATTCCGATCTCCACTGCTTGACAAAAGCAACATTCATCGCCTAGCGTTAAAATTAACCACGAGGATTGCGGGCACGCTGTTTGGGTGAATACAAGACATTCTGAATGGGAACACCAGATGTTTATCAAACTTTACAGCATTGCTCCATTTCCCCATCAATACTTTATAATGGGTCGTCCAAGGTAGCGGTACACTTGAACCTGCTCATTTTTTCAGCTGGCACAGACAGGAGAATACGTGGTGCATGCATGATGCTAGATGCGTTTGTGATAGATTTTAGCACAAGAAGGTACACAATTTCAGTCAAATACAAGAAACGTCAAAATACGGCGCAGCTGTGGCTCAGGAGCCAGAGCGGCTTGTCCAGTAACCAAAGGCTGCGCTGTTCAAATTCCGCTCTTCTCCGTGTCATGTCATTTTGGCTGCATATGTAGTTTACTATCCCCAGAGTGTACATGCGCAGTGAATCCATTTTGGACACTTTGAGTGTGTGACTGATAAGGAGCATATACATCTGCTGCCTTATTATTATTATTATTATTAAATAGCAGATTTAATATCTAAAGTGGCATGTAGTGTGTAAATACAATAATACACTTATCCTAAAATACAGGAGTTCACTCTTAAAATAAATAACAGTATATGAAAATTGCCATACCAGCCACTGTTATCTTTTGCTAATATGCTGTAATTCAAAATACAATACTACACTGTAAAAATGAATTACAGTAGTTGCATTGTAAAATAACAGTTAATTCCCAGCATCACTGCTGCCAATAATTTACTGTTACAGTATTTTACAATGAAATTCTTCATGTGGGGCGTGTGAGACTCGAAGTTGGAATATATTCAATTGGTCAAGAAATGTGGGCATAAAACTTGGCCTTTTGCCCCGGGAATCTTGCGACCTTTGCACATCTTGGTGCTTCATTTACTGGTTTTAACATGTTTGATCATTTAAAGCAGAAGTATAACCCGAAGAAAGTTGGACACCTTTACCGTCACGTCAGTCATTACTCTGTCAATGCCTGCCTGCTTCCACTCTGCCAGCTTCACGGAGCCGCCATCACCACAGTGGAAGGCATTGGGAGCACTAAAACCAGGATCCACCCGGTCCAGGTCAGGCCTGTATCCTTCATATGATAACTTACTGTACACTCAAGATGGCACCTGCTGGTTGTGGTTTTGAGCTGACTCACTGTGATTTCTTAATTTTGTGTAATTCCCCAAATTAAAAAAAAAAAAAAATGATGATAAACTACCAATGTACGTTTTACACGAAAAATGGGGTTGCCCCCCCCCCCACACACACACACACAAAACACACACGTAAAACTTTTTTCCCCCCTAAAAGGTGAATCTGTGTCTGCCAAACTGACGTAGAGGAAACATGTTTATAATTTCCCCTCCCTCTCAAATTTTTGGATTTACTGTAATTTCCAGACTACACAACACACCTGATTAAAAGCCGCAGCTAATTAGCTAATTTTAGCAATTAAAATGAATTTGTCCATCTCCCCAGGACATATATGTCCAGTCTGTTATTAAAAAGGCCAACAACATTTTAGCCAATCCTTCCCATGTGCTACACTCCCAATTCGGGCTCCTAAATTCAGGAAGGAGGTATCAGACTCCTCTCTGCAAACTAAATCGATATAAAACCTCATTCATATCGCAGGCTATCATCTTAATTAATAAACAATTAGAGGGAGGCAGACAGACAAGCGGGAGGACATGAGGGCAGTGTTGGGTGTGCATATGCCTGAAATGTATTGTCCGATGTATGTAGCGGCATGGGGGGCCTGTCCTCCGAGACAATTTTCTCCTATGGGAGACCATATAAAAGTCAAATTCAAATTTAAATTCAAGTCCGTGGGGGGATGTTGCTCCATGTCTGAACTTACTGTCCTTATTACCAGCAATGGTGGGAGTCGGTTGCCAAACAAACAACAGAGAGACGGGGTTGCACTTTCATAAACAGGTATAATGAATGTATAGTACATCTTAGCGAACAGTCCCTATAAATTTTCTGCATGTCACGTGACCGAGATAGGCTTGAAAGAAAAAATCCGCCTATACACCAAGATGTTGCGACAGAACCAATGTCGCAACATCTTGACCCGGTGTGCAGCCAACAGGTAAAGAGCGTTTCAATTTATTTTATTTTTATATTGTGGGATTTAATTTGCCTGCTTTAACTGTGTTAAGTTTACAATGTTGGTACTCTATAATGTTGCGGTTTACTGCGAACGCTACTTTGCTAGCATCCTAAACTTCTCCGCGATTGTTTGCAATATCACAAAAGTGCCAAAATAATGTGCGGGTTAAAGCTTTGCTATTTTGCCATTGTATTAGTTGGTTTGTGGGTGTCCCATGTGCTTTGATCGTTACGTTTGTTTGATTAAGTGTAAGTTGTGATAAGGGTGAATTTTAAATCAGCTGGCGAGTGACTTGCTGGTACCGCGAGCATTATGGGAGATGTAGATGGATTGTGGCAACTGCATCGTGGTTGTACAAATTTGTCAATCCACTCATCCATTTTCTGATCCGCTTATCCTCTTACGGGGTCACGGGGCGTGCTGGAGCCTATCCAAGTTGTCTTCGGGCGAAAGGCGGAGTACATCCTGAACCGGTTGCCAGCCAATCGCAGGGCACACAGAGACGAACAACCATCCACACTCACAATCACACCGTGGGACCATTTAGTGTTCCATGAACCTGCCACGCATGTTTTTGGAATGTGGGAGGAAACCGGAGTACCCGACCGAACCAGTCGACCACCGGGCCGCCCCAAATTTATTAATGGCCTTGTTAATTGGTTGGATAGTGCCATCCCTGATATAGAGGATACAATGAACCTCCACCTGCTTTTGGCCCTGCTACAAATATTTGTAATCCATGAGTAACAAAAAGATAAGATAAGATAAGAAAACCTTTATTGTTTTACAATGGAGACATTCACAATTTACAGCTGCAACATTTTGAAAGGAAGAAAGTAGAGCCAACAAAAAGTATTTGCATTAACAAAAATGAACTGTACACAGTACAGAATGAAATATAAAATATAAGCTAAAAGCATATATGCATCTGCAAACGTGGCTGTGCTATTTAAAATGGGCTTGTTATTGCCAATCGATGTCACAGGAGTCTTAAGATTCGCAAATGCCTGGCTTCACTGTAAGCTACATACAACCTGAAACAACATATTCGAACACAGCCTTTGTGAACACAGCGTTCGTTTGTCATCAGCATTGCCTGATGTGTTTCTAGGAGCGAATAGCGAAGGCGCACGGCTCACAGTGTGGCTTTTGCACTCCGGGTATGGTGATGTCCATGTACACCCTCCTTCGGAATAACCCTCAGCCCAGCCTAGAGGACATCACTCAGGCACTCACCGGTACTTCCAGACTGATATGATTTGTGTTTCACCCTCCAAAATGAGCAGAGGGCACTGATCAGACATGTTATTTGACCTTTGCCCTCATGATTCAGGAAATCTTTGCCGCTGCACTGGCTATCGTCCAATCATTGATGGCTGCAGGACCTTTTGTCAGGTGTGTCTGCTACAGTCCATTGAATTCATAGCAGAAATTATTTTTTGGTAGCTAAGCTTTGAAACTGAAAAGGTGTTTAACCCAAGCAGGAAGCCAATTGCTGTCAACTCAATGGAGGCACCAACAGTGGCAGCAAAGAAGAAAACCCTGAAGTCAGTTGAACTGGTGGTATTTTGCTGCTGTTTCTTTTCTTGGGATTTCCCATGAAAAACGTTTCATAACCTCCCGTCAAGCTAGCATGACAAATTCTTTACTTGTCCATGTGATGCTTTACAGGAAACTCCCTTGTTGTTTGACAAGTCACAGTTCCTGCCCATAGATCATACACAAGAACTGATCTTTCCCCCCGAACTGATTGTAAGTATCTTCACACACAAAGAGTTCCATTCAGCATGTACAGAGTGGAGCAGTACAGTGGGCGAGTGGTTAGCAAGTCTGCCTCACAGTTAAACGGGCCCATGTTGGAATCTCTGATATGTGGAGTTTGCATGCTCTTCCCCTGGTTGCATACTGTAGGTTTCCTCCAGGTACGCTGGCTTCCTCCATTACATGACAAAAATCATACTCCTCCGACTAATTAAATACTTGAAATTGTTCAGAGGTGTGAACGTGCGTGTAAATGGGTGTTCATCTATACATACCATGCAAATGGCTGCCTACCTCACCAAATCAGCTCACGCTAACCCGACTTAGAATAGATAGAAAATGGATGGATGGATACCGCGTGCTGGACTGCTCATTTGGCCTGTTATATTCTTGCCTGCAGCTGATGGCGGAGACCTCCAGCCCTCAAACACTCACCTTTCGTGGGGAGAGGGTCACATGTGTGTCCCCTGTCCTGCTTGAAGAGCTGGTCCAGCTGAAGACTAGCAACCCAGAAGCTCCACTGATCATGGGAAACACTAAATTAGGTCAAAATGAATATAATGTTGTCTGAGGAGAAGAGTCCTGTGTGCAATATGCTGACCTTTGTAGTCTGTTTTAAAGGTCCGGATTTTAAATTCAAGGGCGTTGTGCATCCATTGATTATATCACCCATCCGAGTCTTGGAGCTGTTTGAGGTGACTGAGACCACACATGGTGGGTAATGTCCATTTTTGTTGTTGCTGTTGTTATTTATTGAACATAAAAACATATACAGTAATAAACTGACAGAAAGAACGGTAAGTAAAATGGTAAAAGGAAAGAGAAACCAGTCATCATATACACAATTATTATGTTCAAAGGAGTAGGAAGAAGTAAAAAACGTATCTAGTCCTACCCCAAGTTATGTATTTAAATATAAGATAAGATAAGATATCTTTTATTTGTCCCACACTGTCCACACACTGAATAAATAGATCATTTTTATCTCAATCAGAAAAAGAAAGAAGTCTCTGTAAAAGCTCATGCTTTTACCCTTAACCGTGATATTGTTACAACTTTTGGTTTGTACCGGGATTTTATACATACACACCCTCGTAGAAAGGGTTCTGTCAGTCGTCATCTGTACCTGTGGGTAAAAAACAAAAAACAAAAAAGGACGTTTCGCTTCTCTCACAGAAGCTTTGTCAGCGGTAGACAACCCTGAAGTCTCCGTGAAGACTCCGGGAAGTTGCTCTGCGCTAAAAAGCTGAGCGTGGCCTATTTGAGGACTGGGTGGGGATGGTTCGTCACGCCCCTATGGTGAAGAGGCCCATTGATTTCTAAATTCCCTATCGTTGGGTCTTGATTAGGCCTATTGTTTGGGCTAGGGCTGAATAGCTACTTTCAGTTGGCCTGATCAGCATGTCTATGTCCCTTGGTGGTCAACAAGTTATTGTAAATAGGAGACAGGTTAAATCTGATACCTCCTTCACGGTTCAGAGAGGGTGAAAATTTTTTTAACAAAAATCGCTTCCTTTACTCCCCTTTCAAACCATCTCTTTTCTGTTCCACCCGGTCTTTGGGGTGTACTAGTTTTTGTCTCAATGTGTTTATCGGTTTAAAATAAACAGGAATATCATGTTGTAGAAATATTCTTTGTATTTTCTCTGAGAGGCCGGCAATATAAGGTACACAGACACCCCTTCTCTTCTTTTCTCTCTGTTGGTTGTACCGCTGACGAAGCTTCTGTGAGAGAAGCGAAACGTCCTTTTTTGTTTTTTGTTTTTTACCCACAGGTACAGATGACGACTGACAGAACCCTTTCTACGATGGAACTTTCCTGTACGACTGAGAGCCTCCACAAGCACATGCACACCCTAGCACTTTTATATGTCGATTTTCTCTTGTATTCATAATGGATATTGCAGTACATTACTCCATTTATCAGCTTAATTTTGATTTATTATTATATTTAATGAATGTTTAGAATTTTTAGAATTTATCATCTTAACTCTGATTGATGTAGGTTTTTTGTACTATTCTCTTGAATTTATTTTTGAACTCAGCAAGTGATTTACTCGTTTTCAGGTCCGTTTCAAAATTATTACACAGATTAACACCTATGACAGATACACTTCTTTGCTTGATGTTAGTTCTTGTTTTGGATTTTTTTTGTATAGGTTGGTACCTCTTAAATCATAGCAGCTTTCTCGAATTTGACTTTGCTTTGACAGCCAATGATTGTTCACATCACTAGTTCTTGGTTCCCTGTAGGTGTTTGGGTGGGAACCGGGTTCCCACTCTCCGAGATCTGGGCTATTTTGAAGAAACTCTGTCGCCAGTTTCCAGAGGAGAAGACAGAGCTTTTCAGAGCGCTGATCCAACAACTGCGGAATGTGGGGAGCCAGCAGATCTGTAATGTTGCCGTAAGTATACAGTGATCCCTCACTTATCGTGGTTAATGGGTACCGGGACCCTGCCGCGATAAGTGAAAAAACGCGAAAGACGGTTTGCTTCTGGCTTGCTCCGGGCCAGCTATCCCTATTAAATACAATACTCAGGGAAAAAAAAAAACGTGATGTGCTGAAGCCGTGATAAATGAAGCGTGATCGAGCGAGGGATCGCTGTACACCCCCACCTCTATGAATACGCAGGAAGTCACTGAACAAGAAGAAGAATCATCTGACAAACATTTTCCTTCTTTAGACCCTCGGAGGACACATCATGAGTGCGAATCCAAATTCAGACCTGAACCCAATTCTGGCTGCTGGGAATTGCAGCGTGAGCACCATCTCCTCTGGTGAGATTTTGGCAACAGGAACTGTGGACACTTGAGATGATCTGTGCTGGCTCACATGATTGCGATTGTCAATCACCAGGAGGATGGCGAGAGGTTCCCCTCAATCAGGAATTCTTTCTGAGCTTTGGGAAAACGGTGCTGAGGCCAGAGGAAATTGTGGTCTCTGTGCTGATCCCTTTTTCCAGAAAGGTAAAATTGTCTCTTTTGAGAATACCTCAAAAGCAGACACATTAACAGCAACATGTAATATTTGGTCCCATTCCATGTTTCTGCTACAGGGAGAACTTGTTCGTGCATTTCGCCAGGCTCCAAGGAAGGAGTGTGCTTTTGCCACAATAACAACCGGGATGCGAGTGTTGTTCTCCGAAGGATTCAGAGTAGTGGAGGATGTCAGTATATACTTTGGCGGTGTAGGACCAAAAACAGCCAAAGCTGTCCAAACTTGCGCCACTATTGTTGCACGGTAAGGCGGATTTGATGTTGGACCACAAGATTAAACAATGATGATACATTATTTACTCTGTATCATTGTGTTGTTTTTTTAAAATCTGTTTCTATGATTTTTTTTTTTTTTTTTTTTTTTTTTGGGAAGAATGTGATCAGTCCACAAATGTTAGGTCCAAGGCAAAGAGACCAATTCTTCGTTCTTGAGAAAGTTTAACTTTTTAAAGTCGAGTTATTTAATGGTGTTAAATTAAATATGAATCTTATTCAGACCTTGGAATGCTGAAACCCTGAGCCAGGCTTATGAGGTGCTCGTGAAGGAGTTTGACTTCCCACCTTCAATTCCGGGAGGAAAAGCGGAATTCCGTCGCTCTCTGACGCTCAGCTTCCTCTTCAAATTCAACCTTGAGGTCTTGCAGAGCCTCAGAAAGATGGTAACCACTTGCGTCAAAGGCGATCTTGTTTATGTTGTGGAGGTTTCAAATAAGTGTTTTTTGCAGAATGTGATTGAAAACATTGTTGTGGAGAATATGGAACCACTACCCGGAGAAATCCAGCTGAGCCAGCAGCATTTCCAGGTACTGTATGTCTTGGGAATATGACCCAAAAACATTGTCCCACTGTGACTGGAGAGGGTGAGCTAGGTTTCAACCATGTAGCAATAAAAGTAGGTATTATATTTTCAGAAGACGATTACGGTAAACTGAAAATATACAATGAATAGGAGGGGTCTAAGGATGGAGCCTTGAGGTACACAGGTGGTGACCGGTAACAGATTAAGTTGAATGAACTGATGCAACCAGGAATGCAGGATTTTAAGTTGTGTAAGATACCATCAGACGTTAGTTTATTAAGCAGAATGCTGTGGGATGTGTTTTGAAGGCTGCGTTCAGATCTGGGAGACGGATATTGAACAGACCATTTATTTTATAAGATTTTGGTTTTGTTTTGAAGAATAGCAGGTAACCCATCATTTAATTTGATTTGTCTGTCAGTATACTTTTTGACATATGTGATGTTTTTCTTTGTTTGATGCAAACCTTTAGCGTGTACTCATATCTTTTAAAAATGCTGAATAAAGTCTTTGCAACTAAATAATGTAAAATATTATTTAAATGCAAATGTAATTTTAGTTTTGCTCTACTTATAGTACCAAGTTTGCAAATCAATGTTAATGTTAGAGTTTTTGCACAAGCGTATATGCTAGCTGTGTTAGCTGCTACAGATGGTCAATGCAAACTCAGCTATATAACAAAAAAGTCAAATGTCATTGTCCATTTCTAATAATATGGGGAACAGGGTTGCATTGTGGATTGAGTGACACACTCATAGCAGAAAAGATTTACCTTAGGTCTACCCAGGGTCACATCAATTATCTCGATTGCATCATTTCAGGTATAGCTCAGTTTTTTTTTCTCTTTTACCAGATGGCTTAAATGTTTTTAGTAGCAAGATTGTTTTTATGTTTAGAGACAAAACATCAGACGATAATTACTATAATTTATAATGTGTCTGTGATTTTAAAATGTTTTAATAATTACAAGGAAGACCAAATCCTACTCCCCAAAAAGTTGATTTATTATGTAATATATATAAATTGGTCATCAAGACGGGAGTATGGGGAGGGTGGGGGGCAAATTAGGCTATGCTTAAGCATTATTTTTTTAATTCTACAACATCGACTATTACATTATGTCTTTGCACAACTATAATTTACACAACAAGTGTACCATACTTCAGTATTTTGTGCTTGGATTATTTGAAATGTCATGAAGGGGACCGAAAATGTAATCCAATTCTGGAATACCAGCCAGTTCTAGTTCTAGGTAGAGTCCATTTCTCATGGTCGTATCAAACAATGGCTTCCAATTGTTCAGCATGTGTCAAAGGGCCAAAGTGACCAGGACCCCGTGGGCCGTGCCATCATTCATAGCTCTGCCATAAGCCAGGCCACAGGTGAGGCAATTTACTGCGATGATCTCCCAAAGACTGATGGCGAGCTTTTCCTGTCGCTGGTCACCAGCTCACGGGCGCACGCCAAGATCATGTGAGGAAAACAATCCCGGTCAATATCCTATGTTCCACTTGTTTCACTAAGTTTTGTCTTTTTTGTTTGTTTGTTTTTTTTAAGTAATGTGGATGTGAGTGATGCGCTGCTACTTCCAGGCGTGGTCGATGTCATCACAGCAAAAGATATTCCTGGGAAGAAAACTCGCATGTTTTCAGGTTATGATGAAGAAATGCTCGCTCAGACACAGGTAAAGATAACAGGTGAAGTGGACAGTGTGGACATGTCCCCACCACTTTCTGAATACCTTCTAGAGTTTGGGAATGACTGGGTTAGCATTTGATTAAAAACATGTCAGAAAATACGTAAAAACATTGATCAGTTCAAGTCAGCTGATGTCTTTGAATGTCATTTTGCTTAAAAAACGTAGATAGGTTGGGGTCATGATGGACAAAGTAAATCAGAACACATTAATTTGTAGGAGATTTCCTAAAATAATAATAAAATGGTTAGAAAACTTTCTTGCTTCTGTTTCACTTTCTGTGCGATAATCTTGTTCTTTGGCCTCTATAGCAACAAGGAGTAGTTGAATGCAAGAAAATGGTCATTTGTTCACAAAAACTGCTTTACTTCTGAAAAATGCGTCCACCCCCACCCTCCGTCTGCATGTTCGCAAACTGCTTCTGTATTTGTGTCCAGGTGTCGTGCATTGGTCAGATAGTGTGTGCTGTTTTGGCGGATACTAGAGCACATGCCAGAAGAGCCGCATCGGCAGTCAACATCAGCTATGAAGACTTGTCAGAGCCCATATTTACTATCGAGGTGAATTTACAGCAGGGGTCACCAACTATGGTCCTCGAGGGCCACTATCCACAATGTTTTAGATGTCTTGCCCCTTCAGCGCACCTGATTAAAATCATCAGCTCATCAGCAAGCTCTGCAGAAGCTGCATCACAATCTGGATCATTTGAATGAGATTTGCTGGAGGAAGGAGACATCGACCGCATTGTGGATAGGGGCCCTTTCGGACCGGAGTTGGTGACGTCTGGTTGACGGAAACGACATACGAAAGCATGGCGGCTTCTATTTGATGGAGCGTTTGAGACAAGTGTTCCGCCCCTCTCTGAAACAGGATGCCATCAAGAGGTCATCCTACTTTGAGCCAAGGAGGAAGCTCGAAAGAGGAAACGTGGAAGAGGCCTTCAAAAGTGTTGATCTGGTTCATGAAGGTAAACAGCGTTCAAACTCAGTCCAGTAAATGACTTCAAAATGTCAACCTTTTGATATTTTGTTCAGGGGCGATTCGCATTGGTGGCCAGGAGCATTTCTACATGGAGACTCAGAGCATACTGGTTCTTCCAGTGAGAGAGCAGGCGGAGTTTAAAATTTATGCGTCTTCTCAGTCGCCGACATCAGTTCAGGTACGTTGTATCTGTCTGCCGTACATTTCCGCCCGCATGACATCAGACGAGCTCTCTTATCTCCTCTCTTCAGATTGCCGTCTCTGAGACGTTGGCCATTCCAGCCAACCGAGTTAGCTGTCATGTCAAGAGACTGGGTGGAGCATTTGGAGGGAAATTTGTTAAAACCGTGATACTGGCTTGTATCACGTCTGTGGCTGCGTGGAAGTGGGTCTTCATACATCAGAAACTCAAAAAATGATCCTTTTCAAGTCTCTTACTTCACCAAAGAGGTTTGATTTTTTTTTTTCCTTTCAGGACTAATTGTGCAGTCCGCTGCGTTCTGGAGCGAGGTGAGGACATGCTGATCACTGGTGGACGGCATCCTGTGCTGGGAAAATATAAGGTAGTGCACATATTTGTCCAAAAGCTCTGCCTCTTGTAGTTCAGCCGCTTGCGAGCAAGTGTGTTTGTTTCAGGTTGGCTTCCAGAAAGATGGAAGGATCCTTGCGGCAGATATCCAAATTTGGACCAATGCTGGCAACGCAGTGGATGTATCCATCTTTGTACGTAACAATTTCAACCAAGCTCTTAACTTCAGCTGGGTTTGCTTGGCTTTTTATTTGCCGATTTTGATAAGCTTCACTTTCAGGAAAAAAAAGGCAGACCAAAATTGATTCATATCAATGGTACAACAAATATGTTTTACCAAAAAGCTTCCTTTGAATAAAGCTTGAATTCTTGTACAAAGTAATAGGCAGAGACACGTGAAGAAGACAGATACAATGTTGGTTGTGAACACTCCGATTGATTGGGCGCTGCTATGATGTCGCAATTATGGTGATGACGGCGCAAGTCAGGTCACCATTCCAAATCATATGAACCGATCCGCACAGCTTGTTGTCAACGTGGTTTTCATTGCAATACTCAGATGTTGCTGATCTTGCAGGTAGCGGAGAAGATCCTGCTTCATCTGGACAATGCCTACAACATTCCAAACCTGCGTGGCCGAGCTGCCGCCTGCAGAACCAACCTGCCGTCCAACACCTCCTTCCGAGGCTTTGGGGTGCCTCAGGTTGCCTGCGTTATAGAGAACTTGATCAGCGATGTGGGGCTAACGCTACAGCGTCCTGTGGATCAGGTCAATTAAAATCAAATCCTTTTGACGCAGTATTACCTTGACTTATAAGTGCCCCGATTGACAAATGTTTCAAGTTACTGGCTTTCGCTCGTTCGATTTTTGGGGTTTGTGTTGTACTCAACTCAACTCAACTCAACTCAACTGTATTTATTGAGCACTTTAAAACAACCATCGCTGTATACAAAGTGCTGTACATGGAGCAAATATCATATATACAACAATAAAACAACAAATTAATAACAAAGAGAGTAGAAAGCACCAAACAGTAAGACTCAGATCAAGTCTTGTAAGCAAAAACTGTTGGCTAGCGTAATGCTACACACATAATATGAAACATCATAGGTTGGCTATCTGAGCTAGAATTGATATTGTGTTCGTTAAACATTTTTCAACAATATTCAGACAGTGCAAAAAATAGTCACAGGCTGATCCTCCAGCTCTGCAACTTTGTTCGTCAGGGTTATAAACCTTTGGGATTTTTTATTATCATTATTTTTTGTTTTGTTCTGGCTTTTTAAAACTTCGTTCATTTTAATTAGTTTTCAGAATGGGTTTATTACTTTGTATTCATTTTTATTTTTTCAAAAATACTTTCCGTCAGTTTAGTTATTAATTTTAGTTTTTTTAATACAGTATACAGAATTTTTGTCTTGTGCAAGATTAAAAAAAAAAGTAATTAAGTATTATGTAGTAATGTAAACTCCAATTCCTGTCATTCCTGTTTGACTTCCCGTCTTTCAGTATGGGCTTATAGTAATACTGAAATAAATATACTTAAAATTAACTTCAAAATCTCATGTACGACATTAATTGACAAAGATGAAAATGAACATTTTTGTTGTACATATAGTTTTTGTTAGTTTTGTAAACATAAGATGTAGTTTCAGTTAGTTATCACGCTTTTAAAGCACTGCCATTTTTATTTTATTTCTTTGACGTAATTTTTTTGTTCAATTTAAGTTTGTCTATTTTGTTTCTCAGCTGGGATAGGCTCCAGCACGCCGTGACCTTTGTGAGGATACGCAGATTAGAAAATGGATGGATGTTCCTTTTCATTAACCACAATAACCCTGATGTATGTTACACTGTCTCCTCATGGCCAAAGCCCGCACCAGATGGAGCGGCACAATGTCCATTGAAAACATGAAATCAGAATGCAAACCTGGTTTAATTCTGAACAATCTATTTAACTTTGTTATTGTAGTATGCTTTTATACAGTACAATGCTGTAGAGTTACACTGCTGGTTATTTAAAAAAATATATATATATATATATATATATATATATTTTGCAGGGGAAGGAAGGGATTTATGGCTTTTTGATTCATTTTAATGGAAAAGGTTGACTTGAAGAACGATTGATTTGAATTACAAGTGTGGTCATGAAATAAATTGAAGCCGTTAGTCAAGGCACCATTGTATTGGACTTAAACGTCTAACTAATGGATGATTGATCAGGTTCGGGAGATCAACATGTACAAAGGGCCGTCACTCACCCACTACAAGGTGGAATTCAGCCCGGAGAACTTGCTGCGTTGCTGGGACGAATGTAAGGCCAAGTCGGACTTCTGCTCTCGCCGCATTGCTGTGGACACATTCAACGAGCAGAACCGCTGGAAAAAGAGAGGGCTTTCCATCATCCCGATCAAATATGGCATCGCCTTCTCGGAGGGCGTCATGAATCAAGTAAGCTGTTTCTGTTCGGGCGCCGTCGTCCAAAACAATGTGGAATACGTTCTGTGTATTTAGTCTGCGGCTCTAGTGAACATCTATCAAGACGGATCTGTTTTGGTAACTCATGGCGGGACAGAGATGGGTCAAGGAGTCCATACCAAAATGCAGCAGGTAGGGAAGTGGATGGCTCAGCGGCAGAAATTCCTGAATAATCACTCAACACTTGTTTGCGAGCAGGTGGTGAGCCGGGAGCTTCACATCCCGATGTCAAAAGTCTACATCGGTGAAACCAGCACCAACGCCGTTCCCAACACATTTATCTCTGCTGCTTCCTTTGGCACTGATGCCAATGGCATGGCCGTCAAGGTCTGTGACCTTTTTCTGTTACTTTTACCGCTCATTTTGAAGCACTAACACAATAATGGCCAGATTGACTCAAGGTTCGCGCGTGCAAAACAGGATTGCGTTGTTCGTGGGCTTCCCTATAATTAGGGCTTGCTTTCTTTTCTGTGACTCAGTAAGGTTTGTTGGCCTTTTATACGAACAGTTACAACACCATCAAAACAACAACCCCATCATGTTGGGTTTGACTTCCAATCTTAATCGATCACTATCCCACCAACTGCGCATGAAATCTGTTAGAGTGAACAATTGTTTAACAACTGTTATTTGGGCTTTTAGTAAATGAGGCCCGAGCGGTACCTTTACTCGTACTCCTAAAACTGTAGTTTGTTTTAATTAAACTCTTGGTGATCTCCCCACCTTTGTATTGTTCAGTTGGTCAAGTGTGAACACAGAAAAGAACTCTGGTGTGGATGAAATCAAACTTTCCCAGACCTCCCGGAAGTGGTCTCGGTTCAGTCCCAAGTGCACTGGAGAGCGCCTCCCGTGTGATGTGAAAACCATTCTGCCTCAGTACTCTACGGCTTGCCTATGAGTTAAATACTTTTTACCCTAAATGGCTCCTCTTATTGTATTCCGTGATGCAACATTTGCGAAAAGAATACGTTTTTTTCCCGCAGCTGCAGAATTTGCATGTATTTATTTGTAACTTTTAACGATACAGGTGTGAACACAGTGTTTAAAATGTATATGATTTCTTTCTTTAGAATGCCTGCCAGACTCTTTACCAGCGACTGGAGCCAGTCCGACAGAAGAACCCGAAAGGAACTTGGGAGAGTTGGGTGGGATGAAATGAGAAATTTGATTGAGGAAGGCCGATCCATACACCGAACAGCTTCAAAGTATTCCATGACTTTCTTTGCAGGTCAGTGCAGCCGTTATGGAGAAGATCAGCTTGTCTGCTACTGGATTTTCCAGGTGAATGTCCGACAGATGTGACATCTTAAAAACACACAACAGTACAGTACATCGACACAGTTTTCGAAAAACTTCGTGAAATAAGTCATTAGGACGCCAAAACGTACCATCTATGGCACAAGTGGGGGACCATGTGAGCAAACTCTTCCCAAGAAATTCCTATAAAGCTTAAGATATGCCATCACTGTGAAGTGAAAAAGAATTGGTTTGCAGTAGTACTAGCTACATTTCATTGCCCAGGTACTGCTGGCGAGGGGCCTTAGGGGTGCCAATGTCTATGATCAACTATCAGAACTCACAGCATTGACTTTAGTGACAGTATGGTATTTGCGGTAGTGGGGGAGCGAGCAATCAGGTGCGAGTATGCAGTGCTTTTGGATGAATCAAGTTTTTGAACTTGTTTGATTTTAGTTAAAACTGGATGGTTTTCGTTGGTGTCGTGTTGCCCGTCCGAAGAGGAGCTGTTAAGGGCTAGCCCTTCAAGGCATCAACTGCTTGCCGCTTAGGACCTAGTGGAGATTCCCAAGTAGCAACACAAGAAAGAGAGAATCCTTCATTTTAGCATTTGTCTACTGTGAACTGCATTACAGTCAACGGAAATGGGTGAATTTCCAGCATTTTAGGACAAACAAGCAACTTGGTGGGTGGGCACGACCCACCAGTGGTGACAGGTCTGTTCAAGGAACAGCTCAAACAACTGAGCATGTGAACATATTGCTTCCTGTGTGTTCAGGGGTCCAGACAGCTATATAGACTGGGACAAGATGGAGGGTCAGCCCTTCCCTTACTTCACGTATGGGGTCTGCTGTAGCGAGGTGGAGCTGGACTGCCTCACCGGAGACTACAGGGTCCGTTCAGAAGCGAGTATCAGTCTGTTGCTGCGGTAGCAAACACTCACGTTGTTTTTTTGGCCTTTTTAGACCATGAGGACAAACATTGTTGCCGACGTTGGCCAAAGTTTGAACCCGTCCGTGGACATTGGCCAAGTGAGAATATCCAAAACCTGACACAATCCAGAACAGCCTTTTGTTGTTTTTCTGACATGGTCATGCAATTTATTACAATATTTCTTTTGTCGCAAATCGCCTCGTGCAGATTGAAGGCGCATTCATGCAGGGTTTGGGTCTTTTCACCATGGAGGAATTAAAGTTTTCCCCCTGCGGCCTTCTGTACACCCGAGGGCCATCTCAGTACAAGATCCCTGCTGTGTGCGATCTTCCGCTGAGCTTTAACATCCATCTCCTCTCTGACTCCAACAATCCCCATGCCATCTACTCCTCCAAGGTCAGAGGTTGTCTTGAAGCGGGTATTTGTTTTTGCTCTAGGTTAACTGTCTGCACTTTCATCTTTTACCCCTCTAGGGTATCGGAGAGCCCACCCTCTTTTTGGGCAGCTCAGTGTTCTTTGCGATCAAAGATGCTGTTGCAGCAGCACGTAAAGAGGTTGGCCTTTCGGGTCCGTTTTCATTGGACAGCCCAGCTACTGCCGAGAGGATTTGCCTTGCGTGCGCATCCCCGTTCGCCCAGGTGTGAAGCTGTCTTCCTCTTAATATACATCAACGTAATGAGTTATTTTGTAATATTTGTGTTCTTTCTTTTTGTGCTCGTTCTTTCAGAATGAGATTTGAATCTGTTTTACATCTCACATTTCTTGTGTTCGTTCTTGCTGAAATGGATGAGAATTTAAGTCACAGTGTGGTGTGGTGTGACAAGACAGTTATCGGTGTTATATAGTGTGAAATTTTCGAAGATGTGAGTTTCATGCAAAATGGATCAAGGTTGCCTTGACAATTCCTTTGCCTGGTGCTGAACACAAATATTCCTCTCATAGCCATTTCTCGTGATAAGAGAAAAATCACACATTTAAAGAACAAACATTAAAAAATGTGAAAAAATTTATCAAATTTACAAGTACAGTATTTTAGAAAAAGGTGGTTGCTATTCAACTGCCCTTGGGTTTTAGTTATATTGATTAAACCAGTAAAATAATAAACATGATGGGCTCAAAACAATTGTCATTTTTTTATACTATTACGAATTATGCATTTATTTAATTAATTAATTTTGGGGCCTTTCAGAATCAAGAGAAGGAAATGGGATGATTCCAACCCTGGGCTATAAAGATCTAAAAGGCTCAGTCATCTATTGTGACTCTTGACAGTTATTTTTTTTTCACCTACATCTTTATTATTTTAATAACATACAAGACAATGTGAGTCTGATGCAACACTTGAATACGAAAAAAGAAAACCTTTTCATGTCCACATGGAGTTAATTTTTACAACATCCATATGTAACTACGAAGAAGTTCTATAAACAAAAAGGCTAGCTCAAGAGCCTTTATATGTATATAAAAAAATAAATACATGATTAAAAATGTAAGTGATCATTCTCCTAATTTGTGGTGTTTTTACCTGTTGGCAGTTGTCAAGTTGCAAACCCTCGATTACAACATGAACTCTGCTTACTTGTCTTAGATATGACTTCTTGAAAGCTCCATACTGTTATGCTCATCTCAATAGTTGTACAGTACAAGTACAACTACAAAAAGTTGTACTTGATACTTGAATATGACACAAATAAATATGATCTTTCCCACTAAGAAATGGTGAGAAGGTATTGTTTTGAAAGATCTTAACTACATCAACAGGTGGATGATGACAAGGCTCATGCCAAAACCACCAGCGTCTAGTAATCAAAAATTCTCCCCCACCTATCTTCGAAATGTGCAATGTGCATCATCATCGACGTATCAGGCATTTTGGAGACAACGGGACAACAATGCAAGATGTGAAAGGTGCTCTGTCACAGTGTTCCCTTTGAGTCACTGTCATATTTAGCCGGTTGAATTGAAATACTGTATGGTTCCACTTTTGCCATGTTAGGGTTTGCAGCAATGGTTCTCCCAATCGCAAAGTGACAAAAGTTGACAACAGAAAAAGTTTTTATCGGTTCCCTGCTTAGCGGAAGACAGAAGGAAACCTCGTTTCAGAGATCTCAAAGCAACATCAGATGGCTTGGTTGCCAGCTGTAAAAAAAAAAATTCCCCTTCGGCAACCTGCCATCAACTGTGAGAGCGTGCTCGGTACATTTTCATGAAGAATACCACTGCTGAAGGTATTCTTTTCTTCTATAAGAAATCAATTGTGTTATAAAGAGCCATTTTCATCTTGCCAATTGTTTCTGCCTTTTTACTGAACTTAAATGTGTTTTACAAACAGGGATCAGTTAGTCAAGTCAAGTCAGCTTCATTATCAAATATGCTCTCTGTACAACATACAGCACAGATGAAATTTCTTTCCTCTCAACCACGGTGCAAACATGCAACAGTTACAGTTGGAAAAGTAAAAAAAAAAAAATCACACTTTATTAACAAATGAACAGAAAAAAAACAATGTACGGAACAAAAGTGCAGCAACACTGCACACGATTTATGGCTTGCAGGGAAGCATAAATCCTCGAAATGAACAACGTAGCAGAAATAGTCTCGAGCTTCGCGGTCTAGCTTGTCCTTGAAAACATCCCACCAGTTTCTTGTCTTATAACTTGTTTTTGACTCTCAAAGAAATGCGACAAATCCACTGCCTTTACATAGCCTACGTTAAGCCTTTGTCTGCATTTGCTGTAACCTCCAAACTGGTGGATGATGATAGGTGTCATGATGACACAAGGCACAAGCCCAATTTTACATGTGACATTTCACCTTATCCTTCGGGTCTATCTCTTCCACCAAACCCAAACTTAATAACTTTATGTATGAATCAGAGGCACCTTAAGCACCCCTCAGCGCACAATAATATTAACGACCGAATGCATTTTCTAGAGGCTGAATGAAAAATCGTGGAATGATGTAGAATGATACTGAAACACATGAAATAACATACAATGACCTGAAATGATCTGAACTTGTTCAAGTTGGAATGGTCATTAATATCTGTGGAGACTGGAGGGTGAATACCATTATGGAGAATCCGTTGAAACGGTTTGAATCGGTCAAAAAATGTAGACCTTAGAGGAAAAAAACAAACCAAAAAACTCAAATTCGAGCGTTTATTTTCAAATTCTGAAAAAGGAATTGTGGGACGGATACGTTGAACAGTTTAAAATTAGAATGGTTTGAATCACTCAAAACATATACAAATTAAAGGAGGAAAACAAAGAAAATCATAATTTGGGCTTTTATTTTGAAAAATAATTGCGGAATATATAAGATGAATAGTAATGTTGAACAGTTTATATCTGTGGAAAAAAATGTAGAAATTAGACGGGAAAACAACAGAATTATAGTTTTTGTCTTTAAATTTTGAAAAAAATTGCAGTAGCGATAAACTGAACAGTTTAAAGGTGGAACGGCTTGAATCGGTCAAACAAAGTAGAAATTAGAGGGAAAAACCAAATAGGTATTCATAAATGACATTTTGGGACCATTTAGAATGTGAAAATGTAATTTTTTTTGGTAAGTGGGAATTTTTGGCATGTTGGAAATCATTATCAAGGTTAATTAAATGAGCCGAATTATTTAAATTTCAAACAGGAACGATTTGAATCTGCTTACGTTGAGTGTGACATTGGAGATTAATAGTGCATTTTTGGTGAAAAAAAAATTCAAACTTGAATTTTTGGAATTACAAAAAAACAGTAGCCTTGAATAGCATCAATGTGTTGATTGTGTTGAAATTGGAATGGTGTGACTCAGTGAATGTATGTGAAAAATAGAAGTGGTAAATGCAGAATGTGATTTGGGGTGGGGGGGGGGCTCGAAATTTATGAACGATACTGGGAAAAATGTGAAATTTTTACTCTATGTGAAAGTTTGAAATGTTGAAAATTCTTCCCAAGGTGATTTGAAGGATCTAAATGTTTGGAACTTCAAATGGCATGTAAATGTGTAACATTGAATGTTTTGGTTAAAAGAGAAAAATGCAAACCATGAATTTTTGGAATAAATTGAAGTTTGAATGGTGAGAGTCGGAACATGTAGAAGGAGTAGCACGTCAAGAAAGTGCGAGGAATAAAATATAATGTGCAAAAATAACAGTCTTAAAATAAAGTTGAAATTCTAGAATAACAGCTGTAAGGCCTCAACATTCACGCAAAAATAATTACAGGTAGACCCAAAGATTTTTTTTTCTTTTTCTTTTTTTTCCTTCAAAGCGGAAGTGAATGTTGCAGGCGCATGCGCAGAGGGTGGAGCCTGCGGAAGTCCCGACGTTAAGGTCTTTTTGTTTGGGGCTCTCCAACATTCGCGACACTCCGTTCGAGTCCTCTGGTTCATAACCGTTTTTTATCTGCATTCATTTCGGTGAGTAGTCGAATGGGTGTTGACTTTGTTTTGTGTCCACGTCATCAAATAATTAAAGACGACACAGAATGTGATCCGATGGCGTTAAAATGAATCGTAGTTACACGTTAGCGTTGCCGTTGCCGTCATGGGCTAAGTTCGAAGGCTCGTTACGCTAAATCAGCCCAATTTATGGATTTTCACCCCTTCGATGGTACGTTGCAAAGATTGCCAGGTGACACTTGGCCGACATTGCTTTTCACGTGAAAGGGCTCCCTAAAATAAATGTCGTTACAAGAAATCGGTCCGCCGTCAGTTTAGTAGTTCAGATTAACCAGGTTGTTGCTGGGCCCAGCTAACCAGTGCTAGCTCAGCGCATGGTAAGGCCCTCGGGGAGCTAAGGCTAACAGCTAAAGCCATATCTTGTCCGCTCAAGCCAGGTGTTTTTCATTTCAGCCGTGTATGACACGTTCAGTTTCTTTTCCTTTATTCATGCCACACTTTCGATGTAGCTGCGTGGAATGTCTTAGTCTTTGTTCGCTGTTGGTGACATTTAAATGTGCGGTTAACTACATTGCAAGTAGTTGGTCACAGTTCACCCGGAAATAACACTTGTGCACAATACGTTGTCAACCTCCTTAAACCCGGTCTCATCTTTTGCAAGGTGTCTTTTATGAATAATCTAAAGCAGCAAAAGCCGACGCTAACAGGCCAGCGTTTCAAAACTAGGAAAAGAGGTTGGTGAAACTTTTGTATGATCTCCTTGGATTTTTTCGCGTTCTCACAATTGCACGCTCTCCCTCTTCAGATGAAAAGGAGAGGTTTGACCCTACTCAGTTTCAAGAAAGTATCGTACAAGGCTTGAATCAAACTGGCACTGACTTGGAGGCGGTTGCGAAGTTCCTTGATGCCTCTGGCGCCAAGCTTGACTACCGCCGCTATGCTGAGACACTCTTTGACATCCTGGTGGCCGGTGGAATGCTGGGTACGTTGTGTGGAATTGCCTTGAACAATCCTTTTATTGAACTGATGTCTAATTGTCTTTGCGTTCTCATGCAGCCCCAGGTGGGACTCTGTCTGACGACATGACCCGCACAGAGTTTTGCCTCTTTACGGCACAAGAAGACCTTGAGACGATGCAAGCATATGCTCAGGTAGGTAGGAAGTTTAGATAAGAACCTGTAGGTAGGGGGGGAAATCTTTCAATTAGTCTCTGTAAACATTCAGGCAAATTTAAAATTAATTTTAAATAAGTTACGGTGGGGATTATGTGGAAATATTCCAAATTGGATTCAAAAAGGTTGAACGAGGGCAACTGGACTGGTTTGTTGAAGACATCTTAACTTTTAATCGAAAAGACCTTTTTAGTGTAAACATGTTCATTGTGGAATCACCCTATTTATGTCTCTGGTGGGTGTGTTCCCATGGTATGTTTTCTTTTTGTCTGGTTGGTGAAAAATCATTCTGCATGCTATTTGGTCATTTGCCTGCCTAGTGGAAAAACAGCTTGTTAGCAGATTCTACCTATGATTTCCGATTTGTAACATAAAACACAATATTGGCCAAGTAATGAGAAAGCTAACTTGGTCAGGTTTATGCTACAACAACCTTCTAATGATATGTAAAGTTCCCTATTGAGCACCAACCTTCAATTATTGAGAAATCCTGGTTTCATCCTGTGGAAAGTTTTCACCTTTGAAACTTCCAGAAAATGTGCAACCCTACGACCTGTTGATTGACACTTACTTGAAATGTTCTCCAAAATACCCCCCCCCCCCCAGGTTTTTAACAAGCTGATCAGGCGTTACAAGTACCTGGAGAAGGGTTTTGAGGAGGAAATCAAGAAGGTGAGCACATTTAGTTTGAAGATCTGAGTTGGTAGTGAATGCACGTTGTGAACGGTGGATGTTATGGGTTGGACAAATGAGCATGACTCAGACTACAGCACCCCGCAGTGTCTAATTTTGCTAAAGGACAACTGCATGCAAATTGCAGATGACTCGGTAGCCATCATGTTATTGTGTGCACAGTTGCTGCTGTTTCTAAAAGGGTTCACTGAGTCTGAGCGCAACAAGCTGGCCATGCTGACTGGCATTCTGCTGGCCAACGGCAACATATCAGCCTCCATCCTCAGCAGCCTCTTTAACGAAAACCTTGTGAAAGAGGGTAAGGGGCATGTGTGTCATGCTGAGCGCATGTGGGTGGGACTGTCCTCGTCACCACCGCACTCTTCTGTTTAGGAGTGTCTGCTGCCTTTGCCGTCAAGTTGTTCAAGTCGTGGATCAATGAGAAAGACATCAACTCAGTAGCTGGCAGCCTCCGCAAAGTGGGCATGGACAACAGACTGATGGTAAAAGATTTCGTGAGGCCAAGATTTCCCTGCGCTGCGTTTTCTGACACTGCTGCCTCTTCCCGACAGGAACTTTTTCCTGCCAACAAGCGGAGCTGCGAGCATTTTTCTAAGTACTTTACAGACGCCGGGCTGAAGGAGCTGTCCGACTTCGCCCGCAACCAGCAATCTATCGGTGCCCGCAAGGAGCTGCAGAAGGAGCTCCAGGAGCAAATGTCCCGCGGAGACCCACTCAAAGAGGCAAGGCAACCTAGCTGGGAGCGACATGCCTTTTCTGTTTGTTCCCCAGGATCAGCTTTAATGGTGGCCTGCTCCCACAGATCATTGCGTTCACCAGGGAGGAGATGAAAAAGGCCAACCTCTCTGAGCAGGCCATGATCGGCATCATTTGGACTTGTGTGATGAGCTCTGTGGAGTGGAATAAAAAGGAAGAGCTGGTGACCGAACAAGCCATCAAACACTTGAAGGTTTGTTCACTCCCCCTGTGCGTTTGTGACCTCGCGCCTGTTCAGCAGACCAGACGTAACGTGATTTTTCTTTTCTTTTTTTTTTTTCTCCCTCAACAGCAATATAGCCCTCTGCTGAAGTCCTTCACCTCCCAGGGTCTTTCTGAGCTCAGTCTGCTGCTAAAGATCCAGGAGTACTGCTACGATAACATCCACTTCATGAAGGCCTTTCAGAAGATCGTGGTGCTCCTCTATAAAGGTCTGCCGCATGCACGCACGCACGCACAACCTCTGCCACTCAACTGTCATGCAATGTGTGGTTCGGACACAGTTGGATGGCCGACCATCTGCAACTAGATTTGGTGTGATGTGAAATGTAAATTGCTTGCCTGCCCCAGAAAAAAAAAAGGAAAATCACTTTTTTTTTTCAATTTGTTGAATATTCACTAATTGAATTAGTGTGTTGTTATTGATTAGAATGCTTGGGTACTCACTGTTGCCAGCAATAACCATTAGTGTAGGGCTTCCTCGACCCCCCCAACAAGGAACACTTTCATAGTTAATGGGGAAACGCTATTTGTGAAGCAATGCAAATGGAACACTCCTCACACAATTGAAGTGTCCAGTCAAGTCCAAAGATTTGCTCTCAAGCTTTTGACAACACTTGAGATTGGTTGATAATTTGTAAAAATAAGACCATGTGGAAACTGACAAATGTTAATAAAATTAGTTTGAGACAAAATCCGATATTTACTTTGGACTTAAAAGTGAAGCGTGGAGAGCTGCTGCCAGAATGCCCAAGTTCAGTCAATGAATGAGGCTGTCGTTAGCCAAAAGCATCTCAAATATCTACTCTCTGCTTTCGTCTCACCCGTTTCCCCTTTAAATGGCTACAGTGGCCAACGGCTGATGCGTTTTCTTTGACGTGGTGTCTCAACACGACCACGGAAACATTTCTATTGCAAGGGGAATATTTAAGGGAGATTGTCCAGTTGATTCTCATCAGTTGGTGCGCAGTGGCCTTTAAAGGCCTTTTGTTGCCTACAGCAACTTGCAGCCTTAGTGATTTTCCCTCCCCTTTTCCTCTTCCTCAGCGGATGTATTGAGCGAAGAGGCCATCCTGAAGTGGTACTCTGAAGCCCACCTCGCCAAGGGGAAGAGCGTCTTCCTCGAGCAGATGAAAAAGTTTGTGGAGTGGTTGAAGAACGCAGAAGAAGGTGAGAATGCAGAGGAGACTTTTTGTCCAGCAGAGGAAAATAATGTCACAGATTTATATAGTGCTGAGAACACTTCTAACGTTAGCAAAAAAAATATCATTGGCATTTGTATGCTGTTTTTTTAGCACTTTATGTACCAGAACAATACCTGAAAAATAACGTTGATAATTGTAATTTTTAAGCAAAATGCTTTATTGGGTGAGAGAACCAAAAATGAAATGATTTAATCTGTTATGTACTTATTTATTTTTTTAAATTATCAGCCGATTAATCACTTGGCCTAATCTGTATTTTTTCTTTCTGCCAAGTGCGAGCATTGGCCTAAAGAAATTCAAATTGGTCAGGCCCTAGTTTGGAAATTGGTTTATGCTGTGATCAAGTCATTGAAACGTTGACCTTTTATAATTTCATTTTTTCTCTCCCCTGCAGAGTCTGAATCGGATGAAGAGGAAGCGGACTGAAAACCTCAGACGCCAGATGAGCTTTCCCACCCCAAGCCCCCTCACGTACCACCACTTTTTTTTTTTAATTAGTAGAAAAGGGATTGGTAGAATGTCAATGCCCTTCTGACTTTTCTACCTCCTGGTATTGTTCCCTCACAACCTGCACATGTTATTTTAGAACCTTTTTTAAAGGGCTCGGTCCTCGTTTGTTACTGTTGGTGTCCTCTTCACTTCCCACTGTTGCAGTGCCCTCTAATTTGGACAGCAAACATTCCGTATGATTTTGTGGCCTCTGCTCACTCTGGCCTTTACTCGGAGTTCACATCAATTTACCACAAGACTGTGAGGCCAACTGACAATTTTTTGCCAAAGTTCTTTTTTTTTTTTTCTTGTCGTTTGTTTTCATTTCTTTAACATCCCCTCACTTAAAACTCGGCCCAAATCATTTTGGCTCATTCTCACTTAAACTCCGCTTTCCTTTTGTAACCTACCCCCCCCCCCTGTTGTGGTCACACTGTTTAGTCCGTTGAAAGACCCACCCTATATATTGCCTCGCCAGCAATCAGATTATTGGTTTCTACTTTCTTTAATCTGATGTAAACCAATTGACTTTTTTATGGAAATAAAGCTTATGAAACGATCACGCGTGTTTTTAGTTGACCAAGGGAGCATTCCGACGGATACGCGCACCACCGATGTGAGGAAAAGGTTTTCCCAGCATGCAACATGCCACCTGAATGATGACACTTTTTTTATGGTACAAAAATATTTATTTTTCCAGAAGATTATTTGATGTGCAAAGGTATCGAGCCACACAAATACAGTAATGTTACACATTTGATGTTGAGGTAAACATGTTTGAGGTAGTGCAACATTGCTTCGGAGGGTTATATATTTGTGTTGTAAATATGCACAATTTCTATACACCTTGTACAAAAGGGCCTTGTGCATCGTTAAGAGTGATGTTTTGTGCAAAAAACAACATTGTAGGTATTTGATCAAGGTCTACTTCCTGCAGTAATAGCTACGTCGGGGTTGTTGGGACCAAAATAGTGCAACCTTACACATGGGCTCAGGTTGCAGCTCAACCAAAACACAGGTTGCTTCACAGGCACAAATGATGGCAACAGAAAGTGCTTTCCAGTGTCCATTTTCTTTTTCCCTAACTTTTAAACTAAGAATAAATATTTTAAATATGTACAAATGTAAACTTGCACGACTGCTCCATGTGGGTCCGAGGCCTTAAGCTTTAGTTGAACGCTTGCTGCCATCTTTGAGCTGCTGAGACAAAAAAAAAAAAAGCATTTGTAATTAAGTGAAAAGCACACAACTTGAGTTGCATGTTGAAAGAATAGGTTGTTCCCAACAAACATTACTTGTCCACTCTTGTCAAATGTCAGCTTTTAACTGCATTTTATTGCTACAGGATGAAATTGTGCAGACTGAGAAAATTCACGTAACAGTATTTACATTTATTCGCTGAATTAGAAAACGTCTACTTTTTACTAATGTCATTATAGGCTTATTTTTTTCCAACCTGCGTAGATGTGACAAAAAAAAAAGCTGTAACTTGACAGAAGGAACATGAATTGTGCTTGGGACTTGAATGAGGTCTAGTGAAAAAGGATAACAGCAAAGGTCCTCACCAACCATTACACAATCAGAGATGCAAGATATTCCCCGTTTGTGACCTTATTTAAGACAATTGTTTTGACAGTGTCACCAACATCAACTTAATGGATGTGTTTAATTCCAGCCTACAATTCACTATTTTATGCCGTAGGGTCTATGATTGCAGCACCATCGGGAAACTTTGGTCAGTCTTGCTTTTCTGTCATCGACTAACAGCTTCACACAAGTGCAACAAGAAGGAATAAAACACTCCATTTCCTGTATGCTAAATGGCAAAGTATAAGGGAGTTATTGGGTATTTAAATTAGAAAAATATACTGCAGTTTTTTTCCTACTGTTTGAATTATTATGATGTATATTTTATGAGCAGCACTTTGTTACAGCTGTGGTTAGTGCTATAATGGACACCTGCACACTGGCAAAAAGGTGTGTTGCCTTTACTCAGTTTTATGTCATCAAGTGGCTTTTGAAGCAGACTAAACGTCAACTTAAAAATGTATCTGGATCCAGATTATTTTTTGTGCAACCACTTGATAAAATACAATTGAGTACATTAAACACATTTTTTTTTCAGTATATATTTGTGGTTTGGGACCCAAAGATTCACCTGTTTGCGGATTTTAAAAAATACACACACGTTTTCATTATTTTATTTTAGTGGCTGTAAAGCCAAACCCGGTTTACACGTAAAATGCTTATTGGTAGGATATTCCCGTTTATTCAAAAATGTTTTGAGATTTGAAAAAAAAAATTACACTTGTATTATTTTATGTATCAATTATAGCGGATTTTCAGGATTCGCGGGCTGTCCCAGTCCCTATCCCCAGCAAATAGCGGGGTCCACTGTATACGTAAAATGGAGTTGAAAATTGAGTTCCATTTCTGTTAAATGAAATTAATACTTTTTTTAAACACCTGTATTTCAAGTACAGTACTGTAGTCTGTGCTACCACTTTGATGAAAATTTATTTCTTTTGTTGGCGCATTCTTCGAGTTCGGTTAGTTGGTCCAGCCACTCGACTGACCTGCTTCCTCTGGTTGCTTAGACAAAAGGTGCAGATGGCCCGCAGCGGCGGCGCGCTACGTTGTGCTGGGCAGTGCACGCCGGCCTGGTGGCGGAGGCACGGCTGCCCGTCGCGGCTTTCCTCCCCCAGCATCAACACGTTAGCAAGGTGGGAGATGTAACTGCACGCCAGACGCAGCGTCTCCACCTTGGAGAGCTTCCTGTCGGCAGGCTCGGTGGGGATGAGCGTGCGCAGGGTGGTGAAGGCCGTGTTGACGCTGTGCGTCCTGTCACGCTCTCGCGCGTTGGCCGCCTGCCTCTGTTTACTCACACCAGGTAGACGCGCCTCTGTGCCGGTTCTCCGCCGACACCTCCGCCTGACAGGTTGCGGTTCCTTTCCGCGGCGTGGGCTGCAGGCGCCAGTGGACTTCCCATCCGAACCGTCGCTCTCGCTTTCCGGGTCGTCTGGGTCCGACGCGAAGCAGTCGGGGCGCTCGCTGTTTGCGGACTTCATCCTGGCAGCCTGACGTGTCAACGCGGTGTGCACATCATTTTATCCTCAGGGTGAAAATAGCACCGACTGCCCGAGCAGCTGCTCCTGATCCGGTGACTGAGGGATCCGCTCCGGATCAGCATAGCATTTCTACTGAATGACGGCTGCTTTCTGCGTCGCCAGCCCACGGCAGAGAAGGCAAGACAGGTGGAGCGTGCAGGAGAGGAGGGGGTGGAGGATGGTGGCGAGGGGGACACCTGTTGTGGTGGGAAGTCACGAAGTGCACAGAGACCCACATATGCGATTTGCAGGTATTTTTATGATGACGTTTTACTTCATATCTGATATTTGAAGCTGATTTCTACTCCTTTGTCAACATGGGGCACTGGTCATATAGTAGTACATTCTGCTACCTTAAATTGAGTGACGGTTCGATTCCCAGTCAGTGCCCAAATACCCAGCCACCTCTGGTCCCATACCAAGAAGAAAAAAAATTTGAAGAGTGGGTTGCATCCAGAAAACGTGAATACAAAGAAGTAAGAAAGAGGAGATGTGAATGTAGCCTCACCACTAATGAGTCTCAGACGAAAGCCACGCCCGTCACCAATATTGCACTGGTGCGATTCTCAAAAATGGCTACTCATAATGGCATCCGATTATGAAAATGTAGTCATAATACTGTATAGTTGCAGAGAACCCATTGGCTATCTAGCTTCAACAAAATAGCAGCGCTATACCCATAACATTACTAAACTAGCATTAGTACTGTAAACAAGCGACATTAGCCATGGCAGCTACATTAGTAGAGTGATTTATTCACGATGGCGTGTTACTGTATCACTAAATGTTATATTTTTGGGATTGGTACCATTAATGATGAAAAAAGACGTGATTTATGTGCCTGCCAAACAGAAAGACAGTATAAATTCCCACTGCTTAATGTCCTATCGCGCCGGAAAGTGCCATTGAGTGTCGTAAATCTAATTGTTTCCCCCCCCGTCAGTTTGGAGACAAGTGAGGCAGTGCCACCCCCTGCTGTTCATTCTATGCACGTGAAGAGTAAAAAGGAAAAAAAATGAATACACTATACTGTACTGTATTATGCTCCATTTTAGATCGAGGGTTCGTGCTTTATTTTGATTTTCTTTTCACTCCAATAATTTTCAATGATTTCATCATTCGAATAGCAGAATTTCTATTAACTATTCCAACTGTGGGCAAAAAACAACAACATTCATTAAAAAAATAGTAGTATAACTTTCTTTTTGTCACACATGAAGAAATATAAATTCAAATCACAAGGGAAGGTGTGGTTCCATAAAAGCAGAAAGAAAATGACAAACAACAGGGGAAGGGCAATTCCAAAATCAATGAAAAACATCAGAAATGATCTTTCCAAAAACAATTTGAGCCTGTATGTTTTTCATTTAATTATTGAACTAATATTTTGCAGGTAAAGTCTGCAAGCAAGAGATTTGCATCAGCAAAACTTCTTGCAAGATGACGTCAGTTCGGAAAGTGGAGTCAAATTCATTTGAAACATGCAGTCCTTTGTGATGCTAGAAAGGACCTAACATTGTATCTCTTTTTAACCTTACAGTGATGTAATCTAACTCATCCTAACCCAAAATTGAAGGGAATATTGCATAAAGGTGAGGTGACTGGATTTTCTGAAGAGGCCCCAGGCCTCAGCTGGTTGAGGGCGTGTAGGTTTAGGCTCCAGTAAATTCATCATAACTAGTACAATTTTTTTAGCGAATTTTTGACATGGATTAGTTTGTGAAAACCAACGCGTCTTTAGTCAGCAAATGTGTCATTCTTTTGCAGCCTCCAAGCTTGTTTATTAAGCTGTGTTCCTTCCTCTGAGTGAACAGTCCAGGTGGACTTGCCATGTCAGTGGTCGCTGTGAGGGATATCCACACCCCTCCCCTTCGCCACCTTGCATCTTGCCATGTTTGGATGGGATATAAATATCCATAGATGAGTCTCGCCACCTTTTAGCTGATTTGAGTCAAATCTGTTGGATAACAGAAAGAAACCATTGATCGGTGCTGAGAAGTTCATATGGTTAGGTGGTGTCAGGTTTCGGACAAGCCGAAATAAGTTTGGATCCCAAAAGTGTAGACTCCAACAAGGTCTCCGTTACAAAAATGTTTAATACAAAAAATTCGAACCGACAAAGTAGAACATAAACCGCTGGTCCAAACAAGGACCAGGCAGAACAAAACAAAAACGAATAACAAAAAGCGCTTGCACAAAAAGGCAAGAGAAGATAACTAGTACCGAGAATACAAACGAAAAACAATGTAACAACTACACGCAAGAAAAAGCCAATTCACAAAACAAAGCCATACATACAAGAACAATGTTACCGAAGGTATCAAAAGCGTGAACACGACGATGACTATAGCAAAAGCGGTCAGAGAGCATGGAAACAGCAAGGCAATAAACAATACTCCGACACAGTTGAAGTGAAGCAGAGTCCTTAAATACAGAGTCCCCTGATGACTGGATTGGCAGCAGGTGTGCACCGAAGACCGCACATGCCACCTGCTGGTCAGACCAGAAACCGAACCGTGACAGGTGGAAGATTGCACTTATTTCTTTCAAGAATAAAAACACTTCACATCACCGAAAGGCAACAATGCTACTCGAAGAAGATCGATGTAAATGTCAAAATATCCACAAGACAGACAGACCCCTTTCTGAATGTTAGACAGTGGCAATTATCTAAACCTGATTGAGCGCTTATAAATGGAGGTACTGAGCATTAAAGAAAAACATTGCTATGCGATGGTAAGTGTCTCATTCTGGCAAAACCTGAAATCAAGGCAAATAAACTCTCTGCCACAATGTTGGGCATGAAACAAAACCAACTGTACTTGAGACTTGTATCTTTCATTTACAGATCACAACGAATCAACAGGAGGGGCCAACATGATCGCACCCCTGCTTGAACAAGCCTGGCTGAGGTTTACTTTCACCTCTAAAAGTGGTGGAGGCTAATTCCTTTAATTTTACTCCAGACTAACACATTCAAGCCTGACATCAAAAGAGGAATATCAGAGAATAAATCAACGTTGGAAAAAAAAAGCCCAGAAACAATTGTTAATGGCACCAGCAACAATCTCCAGAGGGCAGAGTTGAAAACAATCTTCTCTCCATGCACAAAAGAACACCAAGATACACATACAATACAATGCAAAGGCCAGGCTGGAATTTGAAAAAAAAAAACACTCCAGAGGCAAGTCTAAAAAACCTGGGTCAAAGTTTTAGTGATTGATGAGACAAAGATGAACCTTTACCAGTTATGGTGAGGATCTGCGCTGCTGTTTGCGAAGCATCTTCTGTAAATAAATTAAAAATATGTTAGTTAAAAAAGGCATTTTTAACATACTTTGTATAATTACATTTTAAAAGTTACTAAATTACATTAATTTAAAAAAGGGATTATTTACTTTATTTTGCATACACATTCTAATGTCTTTTTTTAACCTCATCTACAACTGCGCTGGGCCTCCTGTCATTTTTGAAATTCATAATGTGTGTGTGGCCGTTAAAGCACTAATTTTCCCACCCCTGATCTAACACATGATAGCAGCAACAAGCTTTTTTCCCCATTTATTAAATGTGTCAAAACAAACAAGGAGTTCACCTGGCGGAAAAGGAATAAAAGATTTTGCCTTGGCTAAATCATCTCCATTTCCATTTTCTTTATTCTACTGCTGATAAGAACGGAAATAGGTCCAATCAAACTTTATTTTCCTGCAAGTGAAAGGAGAGTTTATTTTTTTCATTAGTTATTTGGTGTATTTATAACGATTGACCACAATATACTGTGGGTCTTGAAAATGTCCAAATGGCAGTGAATGAGTTAAAAATCAAATTCGAGGTCCAAGATGAGGCCAGAGAGGGCCGGAATGCAGCCCTTGAAATATGACGTTAACGAGCCCAATTTAACATGACACGAACAGCCACAGACAGATAAACTGCAGTGCACTTGTTATTGTCGAAAATCTCCTTGCCACCAGAGGACAGCAGATGGATTCAGAACGAAAGCTTCAATTTGGATTGCTGATGCCGTTCCCAATAAAAAGGCAAGTGAAACACAAAGCATGGTGAAAGGGCTGGATTATTCTTGAAAGCAGTCAATCAAAACCTCTGGATCAGTGCTGTGGCAGCTGCACAAGGCTCTGCTCTCTGTTCGAAGAGCTCGAAATCAGCAACAAATGCTCGAGCAAAGCTTATTTTACATCATTCACTGGCCATTAGCGTGGAAGTGGTGCACAGCTAATGTGGCCTCATTAAGCTTTTAATCCTCATTTCCTTGAGACCTGCTGGCCCTGAATCCGGGCAGCAAAGGCAAACGCTGCATCACTGCAGGGCAAGCCGTACAGATCACCAAGAGCAAAACTGCACTTTCAATGAGCAAAACAGACCCAGTCAAGCTTTGCATTTGGGCCTTCGCTCCAATTCAATGCCATTAGCTTGTTGTATCGCTCTTGAGAGAAACTTACATTTCTGTCTTTTTTTCCAATTGTAACACATTGAGGTACAGGTACTCAAAACGTGTATTTGCACATCGCACATCTCTTGGGCACTGACTTTTTAAATACAGTAGTCCGAATTTGGTAGTTTTTATACATTATTTATTGAGAATGCAAATTGAAATGATTCGCTGAAATAGCAGATTTACATATCCGGCGTTAAATGTCACACCGACCCATTTGCTGTGCTAGATATTCTGACAGAAATGTGCCAAACAATTCATGTAAGTGACTCACTGGGGCAAGTTTAACGCTACTACAAAATTAATGGTATAAAGTGTTTTCACATACTGTTAAAAAAAAAAAAAAGAGAGAGAGAGAGAGAGACCAAGGCAAAAATTCAGATTTTGCTATCTGTAGGTATGTATTTGAGTAAAATTAATATTGTTGTTTTATTCAAGAAACATCTGACACATAACTCCCAAGTTCCATGTACAAACATTGTCTTTTATATATATATATATATATATATATATATATATATATATATATAAGTTTTCAGGAAATGTAAAATACTCAAAATAATAAAGAGCCGTGTCCTTCCACCCCACCCATATTATAATATTATGTGTCTCTCATGGTGGAAACAAATATATTATATTATTTCTTTATTTGTATTTTTCTAAAACAAGCATTACACAATGACATCATAAATTCTACTGGGTAAAGATATATACTGTACACAACAACAAATAAATCCATGGAAAGATGAGTTTAACAATTAAATGTTACTGACCCTTTTAAATTAAATATAACAGGAAAAAAAAGTGATGTTGGCAAAATGGTATCAACTTTAGGTGGGCATTACACAACATCATGCTAGCAAAGAGATAGCTGCCTTCTTGGGATGGAGCCCTCTCCCGGAAGCATAGATCATTTTTCTTCATATATTGGCTTCGAGGATGAAGAAGATTAGCGGAGACCTCAGAATCACCACAAACTTGACTCATAATCTAGATGGACAGCTGGAGAAGAAAACAAATATATATATCAGAAGTACACTATTCCTTTGCATTTAAAAAAAAAAGATTTGATTGCATCTTTTCATGGGACAACAATGAGAAATGACATGTTGCTGCATTGCATTGTAAGTAACGGTAATCAGTGTGCAGTTTGCATAAAACTATAAACTCACTGTCCCCTAGAAAATAACAACCTTGCCAGAGAGCAGTACTACCAAATCTAACACACCCGTTCCCCATTCACATTTCAGACTTGGTAACGCTGAGTCGCTTGACCGGGGTGGGAATATGGCTAGTTGTTATCAAAACGTGACATTATTTGAGTCACTTTAGTTATTCTGAGGGCATAGTGTGTGTGTGTGTGTGTGTGTGTGTGTGCGCGCGTGTTGGGATATATATATATATATATATATATATGTATATTAAAATTTCTCTTACCTTCCTTGAGCAAAGAGCACCTGAGAATCTGCTACGACATGCGCACACGTTGGGCCTCACACAGCGGCTTCCGTACAAACACTTTTGTTGACATTGAGCTGAGGGATGAGACACGCACGCGCGCGTACACACACACACACACACACGCACGCACGCACACGCACGCACACGCACACACACGCACACACACACTGTTGGAGCCACTATCTCTGGGATTGTTTTTTTTTTTTGTAAATCACTTATTTTTGTCTGTGAAATGAAAAATAGGTGGTACGGTGGATGATGGGTGAGCACGACTGCCTCACAGTGCAGAGGTCATGGGTTCGATTCCGGCCCCGGCATTCCTGTATGGAGTTTGCATGTTCTCCCTGTGCCTACGTGGGTTTTCTGTGGGTATTCCGGTTTCCTCCCACATTCCAAAATATACATGGTAGGTTGATTGAACGCTCTAAATTGTGCTTTGGTGTGATTGTGAGTGTAAATGGTGGTAGTCTATCTGTGCCCTGCGATTGGCTGGCAACAAGTTCAGGGTGTACTTCCCATAATGTCCGACGGCGACTGGGATAGGCTCCAGCACGCCCGCGACCTTCGTGAGGATAAGCGGTCAGATAATAGATGGATGAATTAAAAAAAACATTTTTCTTCTTCCACAACTTCCACAACTTTACTGTTGACCTCTTTGCCTGAATAAACAAATGGTGAGTGAATGCACTGCAGCCCCGTTGAGACCCGTCCATGCCCTTCGACTTTTGGACATTGACATTTGGGAAAAAAATGGCACAAACACACGCACACTCAGTAAATCAACTGAGCCCTCATTTTCTTTTGCTGCCACATTTTGTTACTGTGTCACCGACTTCTTTGTTGTATCCAAAACGTTGCTGCTATGCTATGATGTCACACGAGTTAGGTAAAGTTGACAAAGTTATTCCCATGCTGCCTAGTACCTACATACCCCGCAATGGTCTGTGAGTTAACAATTCCAAACAGTGACACGATGAATAGAACTGTCCTTTGGCAGTCATTAGGTGGAAACATGGCTTAAAAGGCAACTGGTTCGATTTACTCAGACCTCAAATAGTGAGCACTGTATTGCGTGTGGCACAATGAATTAGTCCTGACGTGATTTACGCTGATTGCTGATAGTGAACAGAGGGGTGGGGGGGACCGTGACTATGCTCTGGTTTTAAATTCTAATATCAACACCACTAGATGGGAAACGTTTCTTAGTTGAGCATACACTGGGTCTTCTACTGCCCTGTACTACAACGTAATTAGGATTAATACTTTTTTGTGCATTTGCAATGATATTCAGTACAAACATAATACCTCAATCATATTAACCTTTTGAGTAGGTTGTTTTTGTGAGAGAATGCATCAAATGAGTTATTGACCCTAATGTTTGTTTGCTGTTCAGCGGTTTTGTGCCATCCTTGAATGGGCATATTTTTTTTTTATACAGCTCTTTGCTCTAGGGGAAAAAAATACAGTATGTGGTTATTTTGTTGTTTATGCTTCAAACTCTTTGAAGAGTCAACCTTTTACATGTAAATTGGAGATTATAAAATAATTTTTAGGATTTTAATAGCATATATTTTAAAAGACTTTTAAGATTTTAATAGCATGTATTTTGTCCATATTTAAAAGGTCATTTTGTCATAAATCTGGTTCGCAAGTGCGTTCACCTCTGTGGCCCCCCAATAGCACTAATGAAAAATTGCGCCCCCACCATCATTTAAGTTGCCCATCCCTGCTCTACTCGGTTTTCTCTCTATCTCCCCTCCATTCCTTATCCTGTCCTCTTCAACTCAATCCAAACCGGCCGAGGCAACTGTTCTCATCCCATAGAGCCTGGCTTCTCTTTGAGGTTCCTTCCTTACAGGAAGTTTTTTTTTTTTTGGTGTGTGTGCTTTGACCAAATGCATGCTCAGGTGGGGGTTCACTCACAGGTAGTTTTCTTTCATGTCTTAGGAGTGTGTTTCTTGACCTGCTTAACGTGGAACGGACCTTAAGATAACGTGCATGTGTGGCGCACGTTGTGATTGATACTCACGGATGTGGCACAACATTCCACCCCAGCCCGGTGTGCAGTGGCAGGTGTTTGGTCCGACGCACTCAGCCCCATTCAGGCACTGTTGCTCGCAACTGGCTGCAAGGACCCAAAAATAAATAAAAAGGCGCAGAGATTCAGCATGGGTGAACAAATGGCAACAATAAAAATACACACGCAGACCCAGCGCTTCTTACGTTTGTCACATCTCTTTCCTCGCCAACCTGATGGACAGTCACAAACATTGGGACCAACGCAACGGCCGCCATTTATGCACATGTGCTCGCACACGCCTGGAGAGAAGGTGAGGGACGGTTGTGGGAAACAAGTACAAATACTCTGTCACTGAATGTAAGAAAACCAAATGCAAGTAAGGTGTATTTTTATTTTATTTTTTTGGTGTTATTCAGTTCACAGCGTTAGCAAAGCTACGGGACCACGTTGGATTAAATAGCCAATTGGCGTTCAAAAACTGCTCGTCTCAGAGGAAGAAGCACATGGTGGTAGGTTAGCTTAATTGTTTTTCATCTAGTCAAGTCAAAATAGGTGTGTTCTTGGATGGCCAGGCTAACGTGTGTGATAACGTCACTCATGAGCTTTTTTTGGAATGTGTTGCAGCCATACAATTCTAAATAAATGATAATTTGAAAAAAAAAAGTTGATCAGTTTGAACATTAAATATCTTGTGTTTGTAGTGTAGTCAATGAAATACAGGCTGAACATGATATGCAAATCATTGTACCCGGTATTCTGTTTGTATTTATATTCAACACAATGTCCCAAAGTTTGCACGCCCCCCCAATGCATGCGTGGGTTTTCTCCGGGTACTCCAGTTTCCTCCCACATTCCAAAAACATTAAAGGAACACTAAAATTATCGTAGGGATGATTGTGAGCGTGAATTGTTGTTTGTCTATGTGTGCCCTGCCATTGGCTGGCAACCAGTTCAGGGTGTCCCCAGCTTACTGCCTGAAGACAGGTGGGATAGGCTCCAGCGCGCTCGTGACCCTCGTAAGGAAAATCTAATTAAAAAATGGATGGATAGATGGGCAATGTCCTAATTTCATTGGAATTTAGTTTGTACAAAATAACTTTGTCCCAAGTTATTTTGTGTGACTGTACTTGGATTTTTATCCAGACATAACTGAAAGGAACTTTCCACAAGAGTGCTATTTGTCAAGAAGGCAATGTAAAAACAGCTGGTGACTGACTTTGTTCACAGCGTGTGCCGGTGTATCCCTGCAGGCACGAGCAGACGTTATTCCTCATGCACAGACCACCATTCTTGCAAGGTGGTGTGCAGATGGCTGCAAACGGAGGAGCTACCATCAGTGGTTCAGAGGCCAAACGATAGCAATACTCGTCATCATTTTGCACGTACCATTTTGACAATGGGCACCGTAGAAACCCAGAGGACACTCGCAGATGTCGGGCCGAATGCACAAACCTCCATTCAGGCAGACTGGAGAGCAAAGTGCTACACAAATCCAACATGGAGACATCATGGCAGCATAATTCACATTAGAGATTCAGTGGGAACATTTTGACCTGTCTCTGACTGAAAATGCTTGATCCGTGTTATGTTGTGGCCTGCCGTATGCATTTCTTCAGCGTTGTAATTCCTAACCTCAAAGACTATACAAGTAGTGTATATGTTGTGTAATAACTTAACTTGTCTTAAAAGAAAAGTTCTATATTATCCTGTGGACCAGTGACACTGCTATTTGTTCAATGTGAAATTGAAACCGTGGTCCAAAAACCAAAGTACGGCCCGTGCCGTGGGTTACCTGTGCAGTTGCATCGCAAGTACACACGCAGAACGCTGATCTCTTATCCATGCTCACCAGTTTCACAGGAAGGTCCACTCCAACCAGGCTGACACTTGCACTCATCTGGCGAGACACACCGGCCACTGTTGTGACAGTGGTGGCTGCAAACCACTATGACCAACAACACAAACATATGCACACCCTTAACTCTTAAAAATGGCTAAGTATGCTTTATCATAGATCTAAAAAGGGGGAAACATACTGAAGTGCTACCTTGACTTGACATTTTCATTTGTTACATTCATTCAAATGTAACTCAGTTGAACAAAACTACATACCAAATCAATGTTCCCCATTGAAATTGAAATGCACATAAATCCGTTGCAGCCCTCCACAAAAATACCACAAAGTGAGGTTTACTCGCATTTAAATTGCATGGAATCATTTCAAAACATGAAGAGACCGTAAAGCAACAAACTGGCTTTATAAGGTGTAATTACTGTACACTGGGACAAACAGAGTCCCTGTTTTTCATGTTTCTTGTGCACAGCGTGCCTGTTAAGTGACATTTCGTTGCACGAACGTGTAATGACAATTAAGCAATCCAATCCAAAATCCAATCTAACAACAACATATGTAGTGTTGCATGTGCCTTTAAGGGCCGTGGCCTAGTGTGTGATGTCAGAAATATGGCCAGTTAGCCTTGGCCTATTTTAGCTGCGGGTGAGCGTTTTCATTTTAGTATTGGCGTGTTAGGCTGTTTGTACCTTTCAATAAACTCTCTTTTTTTCCCTCCCACTTCGTTGGAGCTGCAGCATATCAAAAACTTGCTCATAACTCAAACCAAAATAAATAAATCGACAATACAACTGTTCTTGACTCAAAACAGGAAGAGAAGTTCCAGTGGCCGTGAACTCACTGGTCTCACATCGCGGCCCAACAAAACCATAAGGACATGAGCATGTCTGCAATCCTGTGCATGTGCCTCCGTTTTCACACGGCAACCTGCACACAGCTACACACATTGACGTTCATTAGTGGCAAGAAGCTGTGTGGAGGTTCTGCTCGACCCCGATGATCAAATGAATCTTTACCTTCCTGACAAGTCTCTCCATGAAAGCCTGTGGGACACTGACAAATCCCTGGAGCGATACATGCCCCGCCATTCAAACACTCCGGTTCACAAATTGCTGGGGAAAAAAAAAAGATTGAAAGAGTTTATATCATGATCTGTGACAAAGCAGTTCATTTTTCTGTTGTGAATTTGTTTGCCTTTCGTGTCATTGTGGTAAGATTGCTCCCAAAGTTTCTTTGCTGCTGTGTTTGACAGTTGTTTTGTTGGCTTTGCTTGAAAGCAGAGATGAGCACTTTACCCTATTTTGCTGACATATCGCGCTGACCTGTTTCAACAATTGTCTGCTACAGAATTGAAAAGTGAAAGGAAAATAATATTTATATTCATTTTAGAATTCCAAAGAGTTTATGGCTCCCATGGAATCTTGTATTAAACAGTTCAAATGCCTCTTTAGTTGCCAACACTAATGTAATATGTCCGTCCTCACTTGGCGTACAGTGATGCACCATTAAGAATAAGAATAAGGACAAGAAAACCTTTATTCGTCTCACAATAGAGAAATTCCCAATTTACAGCAGCAAAGTTATGAATGGAAGAAAGTAGAACAAAAAGTAGACGAGCTGCTGGAAAGGCAGTCTAATTCCTTAATGAAGGACCCTAAACGTCGCCCAATGTGCCAAAACTGCAATCGATGGTTACCAAAATTTATGTTGACATCTTTACTTTATGCTCACATCAACCTCTGAAAATATTAGAATGATTACCCAAATACAGTATTAGGGATTTTAGGGTGTTTTCTTCTTCATAGAGGCGCACATGACAAAGCTTATGTCACTTCACGAGAGAAATACATCGTCCATAAAATACAAAACACGTCTTACAACATTACACAATACCAAACTTAGAAAAATGTGCAGGACTCTCACATGCACACATTGACGTATTCATGGCTTATATGCTTGCCCACCGAACCTTATTTTCAGTAATGCCATGATTGGCTGTTGCAGATAAGGTTGAACAGTGTATTCGGGAAAATTTTTAGGTTTTAATTGTTATTACTTTCACAAATGCATTTCAATGGTATTCATACACACATTTTGGCTATTTGTGCGCCGGTCCTAATCTTCTGTATCAACTGTACAGTAAAAAAACAACTTGTTTAAACAGATTGGATGGGTTGGTGCATCCTTTCGGATCGGTGATCGTATATATATCTATATATATCCATCTATCTATCTATATATATATAATATATATATATATGGAAAAAATATACAGATTTTTTTAACTTGCTGAGTGGTGATCGTGTAAAGCTTAATACTGGTAAATGCTTTTTGGGATTCCCTTGAATTCATTCCCTGCGGCTGGCTCCACCTGCCTTTTCGCCTGAACATTGCCGTGATGAACCTTCAAATGTAACAACTTGTATGAAGCCACCTCAACAGCGAGTATTTAAATGGAATTAGCAATTTACCAGTTTGACAGTCTGAACCAGAGTAACCTGCCTTGCAGAGACACACATTGGGAGCAGCGCACTCCATGTTCCGTCCGCACGTGTGCTTGCAAACAGCTTGGAACACATGAGCAGAGGACAATTGAAACAGAAGCACCAAACCAGTCAAATCATGGTTAATTAATAAACTCAAACGCACCTCGACACATCCTTCCATCACCGGTGAAACCAGCAGGACAGCGGCCACAGCGGGAACTGCCGTCCAACGCTGTATCGCACTGGACACCAGGAAAACATGGCTGATCAGCGCATGGCAGGATGTGTTCCTTTTCCGTCACATGACTACTGATCCGCGCTTGGATAGAAGATGTGCTCTGGAGAGGTGGGGTATGACGGGGTGTCGTCAGGGTCAATACGGCCTCTTCCCTGTCTGCAGATAACTCGGACTCGGGCAGGGAGTCAGACAAAACTTCAAGAGGCCGTGCAGGTCTTGTCCAAGGCCTGGACTCAAAGTAGTTGAGAAGTGGAGGTTTTGTCTGTCTGGGTTTTGCCACAAGGCCAGGCTGAGTGATTATGCGAGGAGATGCTGGAGTTACTTTGTAGGGTGCGGCTTGTTCAGGCGGCTAAGACATGGCCACAAACAGAAGATGGTTTAGTTTTTGAATTACATGATGCTTTCATCTAGATGAGACTCACTTTTGGGTCTGTCACACGGGGCACCACAACCCCCTTGGAGGGTGTCGCGTTGTCTCTGTAGATGGCAGCAGTAGAAAGAGCACTCATCGTTGATCGAACAACATCAACAGTGTCCACCTGCCGCCTTCCGGTACCACCTCCCCTCCTTAAAGGTGAAGCTCGACGTAATGTGGCATCTCTAGTGACAGATAAGCGTTTGGTGCCGTCTCTGGAAGGTAGGGAGGGTAAGTGAGGGCTGGACACCTTGCTGCTAATGTGCGAGGATCGACTCTTTGGGCCTACTTTCTGCTCAAGTGAAAGGTGATTGGGTGCTGAAGAAGTAGAGAAGATGACAGGATTTTGACTGAGTCCTGAGTAAAATGAAACTGGACTCCCACTATGTTCAACCTTCTTACCAGCCTTGCCACTCTTCATACAGATCCGCCCATTGCCGTGAAGGCCGGGTGGGCAGCGACCACAAACGTAGCCGACATGCGGCGGCCTCCTGTTGATACATAGGACCCCAGGGAAGCAAGGCCTGCTGGTGCACGTTGCTGTGACAGTGACAGGCAGAAAAAAAATTAATCAAGAGAGACAAAAGTTATGTCAAGAGAGGGGTCATCTCCTAGTTCCACTCATTTTATTACAACTTTTGCCAGAGGCCGGCCTCCAAGTAAAACCTCACCTGCAGCTGGTTTTCCTGAGTTCTGCATCACATTGGTTTTCTTCTCATTAGTGGTGCTGTTTTGAGACGGACCAGCCTTGACTGGGTCAGGTGCTATCCCGGTTGTATTCTTGGAAGTGCTGCTGGTTGTATGAATCTGCAGGACAGAGCTCAAGCTAATTCTCGTCCATGCTGTGGGTGGGGACTCTGGCAGTCCAAAGGGTTCCGCTCTTGGCATGATCTTGGCAACTTGGATTCTTGGGGGAATTGCAGTTGCGCTCTGCATCCGAACTTCTTTAACCTTGGGGACAGTCGTTCCTGGAGCCAATGTGGGTGGGACGGTGGTTGGCTTCATGTACACTTTATGAAGGAGACTGATTATGTTTTGATGTTTTGAGCGCTGAATGTGTCCAAAGGTTGTGAGAGTATGAACATTCTTACCAGGACATTTTGTGCCATTTCCCGGCATGCCTTGGGGACAAGGACCACAGTTGTAGGAACCATGACTGTTAAGACAGTGGACTCCTGGGAAACATGGTGTCCGCTTACACTCGTCTATATCTTCCTGGCATGTTGCACCTGTAGAGACATAGAAGTAAACCACAGGACGCCAGATGGATAATGAAACTGCGTTACCTGTCAGCCCTTCAGGACAGTTGCATCTGAATCCACCACCAGTGTTAATGCATGTTCCTTCTGCACAAGGTGCGGACAAACATTTGTCTACATCTTCATGGCAGAGGTCGCCCTCTTTCCCGTCAGGACATACACACAGGTACTTTCCACTGCCAGCAGGGTAAGTGAAATCAGTCTCACATGTGCCGCTGTTCTGACATCCGCATGGCACCACATGGATCTATGCAGGAGCAAACCAGTAATGTGCATCTGATAAATATAATCCTTTGCATCATTTTGGTGATTATTCTCTTTTATTATGTGGAGCTACCTGAACCTTGAAAGTGCTTTGGGCATTGCACTCATCTGATAGCGTGAAGTGAAAGGTTGACTGAATCCACTCATCATCGGGAGGTGATGGGACCCTCCAAATAAGGAGCCCAGCAGGTGAGAGGATGGCACCCTTTGGTCCGGTGACCAGCTGAAAGAGCAGGGCTGAACCTTCTGGGTCTGATGCGGCGAACTGGAAGACAAAGTTTTCTCCGGCAAATGTACGGAGCTCGCCCTGAGGTTGATGGAAGGTGGGCGGCTGGTTGACTGGGAAAAAAAAAATTGTTTAGATAAAATAGTTTTCTCCAGATTGTTTTGTTGAATCTATTTTTGGAGACTCTGTCAGTGTTGGTAAGCGTTAACATGATCAAGCATGTCATATACTTCCTGTGGAGGTTCAACAACAGGTGCATTCTGGGAAAGCACCTTTCAACTGCTAAGAGAGGAAAACAGGCTCCCAGTGGGCTGACCTCACAGTAAGATCTACCGCTGTCTGTCTTTTAGCAGCAGAAGCAGTGCCTCTAGAACACAAACACTACAACGTCATAAAAGGACGCAAGCGCCGATGTGGACCCCCCATTGCTGCTGCTGCTGTGTGTTGAGGCTTGCAGCCATATGAACATGTTTGTGGTAATTGTGGACATTCCTGCAGTCACTTAACGACTGATCTCCCCACTAATGACAAGACCGTAAAGACTTATGGAGGCCCAGTACCATACCTTGGTTGAGCGACCAGGTAAATTTGGAGGTGTCCGGGTCGCAGAGCAGGCATAGACTTCCTGGATTTGTGTCTCCTTCTGCAAAGCACATTCCGTCAATGTTACACGTCCGGTCCTGCCAGAGACACATTCACAAAGAAATAGACCATCAAAAGCCACATCTCGACTTGTGGCAAGTTTAGGTTGGCTTCTCTTTGTGACCATGTTCTGTAAAACCTGGTCCAGTGACAACAAAGCCCACTTGGCTTTTTTTATGGTCACAAGCAGATGTCATGTGTTGGGAAAGGGCAAACAATGTCTGCTTTGGTCATCAGTAGACCCCCCCCCCCCCCGACCATTACTTTCTTGTCCACAAAGGTAATTCACCATCACTTAACATATGAAGACCAAGAGATTGTGGCATGGCTTTCTGTTCAACATGTAAATTACCTTTAATTTACAGATTCCTGAGCGAGATTCTGTGCACACCTGACAACTGCCGTCATATATTGTCAGTACTTTGGCTAAACTGTAATGCGAGCCATCGTTGGTCACCTGAAGAGAAGGTTGGGGGAACAGTTAGGGCTGCATACAACATACAAGAAACAACTCTAGTTAGGAGATTAAAGCTGTCTACCCTAATCTCCCAACGTGCATACGGTTTGTCATCCATCATAAAGTCTTCTGTGCTGATGGCTTCACTGCTCAATGAGGGGACGCCACAGTCCAATGCTTTGGAGCTGAGGAAAGTGGCTCTTGTTCTCTGTTTTTCGCCTGGAAGCCAAACGCCATTCATATACTGGAGAGGCACATGTCCACATTTAGAGAGATGGATATGAACTCGTGTCAGAGTGTAACCTACCAGTGAACCGGGATGGGCAAAATTGCTTATTTTGATCTTTTGCAACTTTTAATGTTGGAAACACTAAATATTGCATACCATACTGAAGTGAATCATGCTGCTTGATGGAAACATAGGCTCGAAAGGAACCTGGAGGTCTCTCACCTTCAGTCTGGTGGCATGGCAGCTCAGGTCAGGTGACTCGATAAAGCCCCGACCGAAGACCCGTACTTTCCGGCAGTCAAATGTTCTGAGGTCACATAGGCCGCCGTTTTCCAGACCAATTAGCTCTACTGGCTGGCCTTTGCCGATGTGAAACAGAGACAGGAATTTTCAGTAAAGAGCATTCAACTCCAAGTATTGTGATGGAAGTCACTCACCGATGGTCACGCTGCAGTCATATGAACTGAAGCTTCGGTGACACAGGCAGCCAAATTCTGTGCACTCTCCATTGCCGCTGCAGAAATTGGGGCAGCGCAGTGCTGTCACCACCTCCTCTGGGTGACCCAGCACTCCGTGGTTTCTTTGGGCCCTGTTTTCCAGCAGCCTCCGCTCACACTCGTTTGCTAGGTAGGGTAGCATTGCCTCATCCCAGCCCAGGTCATCTTTTAATTGTAGGTCCAGGATGCAGAGATTCACAGCCTCTTCAAGGCGACGTCCCAGCAGCTCACGGCACACGGTGCCAATTGTGGAATTGGACAAAGCTGTGTGGCACACGTCCAGTGCTTTGCCAGAGGTCAGGCCACTTGGTGTGGGCCACCGAGGTTGGACTTGTAGTCGCGCTTTTACGAGGTGATCCTCGGGGAAGAAGTAGGCAAGGTGCTCCAGGTCAGCCTGCCTGATGCTTTGAGAGGCCGACTGGAACTTGAACATTGTCTGTCTCATGAGTCTGTCATCAGATCGCGAATGGTCATCTCTGAATTCTTCATCATTGTGCACACTGAAATGATGGGCCCTCCCCTCCAAGGGCTGACTGGAGGACACGTTCAGATTTATTCCCTTTCTTTGGAGACCCTTGACATATTCCAATGTCGTATCCAGTGAGGAAAACAGAGTAGTATAATCCACATTTTCCTGTGCAATGCAGTCAGAGTGAGTGAGGAGACCAGACATATGCCTGACTCCTTCATCGGAGGAGGAAAGAGAACTGTATCCTTTCTGGCAGTGACAGAAGGGTCTCATTTCTTCTTGTCTCGAACCTGGGGGCGTTTTATCGAATAAGCTCTCACCAGGAGCTATCCTAACCAAAACATTAACACGTGAGTAAAAGTCCAACAACACAGCGACAGTAAATGATCATGTGACCCACCTCCAGTCCTCTATGAATGCATGCAAGTCACCATGGACGCCTTTGTAACCATGGATGTCATTGTTGCTATTGCGATCAAAGGTACCACAGAGGCCTTGCGTCTTGCCGTAGTCAACACTTGGTGCCCGGACAGACAAGCTCATCCCCCAGTCGTCAACATCGGCTCGGACAAAGGCCCCAGAGGGAAAGATTATCTGCAATAGGAGTGGCAGCAGCCAATGCGACTCCTTATCGGACACTTCAAAATGTTTGTAAAAAATAAATGCTCAGAGACGTCCAGGTGGCAGAACACAAGTGACTACGACTGACCTGAATCAAGCCCCTGACAAAAACTTGTGTGTTTGGTGTTGCGCCGCCAGAAATGCCTCAAAAAGCTGATATTTTTATTTGGATTTTTTTGAATTTTGAAATAGATCCTGTAGATATTTTCTCAACCACTCTGCCTTTGTCAAATGACATGGAAGGGTTTGTTTACTTGTGGTGCCATTCCAGAATCCTTCACTTTTTGGCTCACAGTATGTATAACGTCATGGTGAAATGTCCTGTGTCACGCAAATATTGATATGATTTGCAAGACTGGATACCTACAGTGACCTTCTTCCCATGATGAGATTCCAAAACACGGACACGGCGGCTACCGTTGTGCTCTCCGCCGAGGCCTTTCACAGTCAGCTTTGGCCTTGTTTCCTGCTGTTGGCCATTGCACATGTCAACGATGGCCACATCATTATCCTCTCGCGCCGCAATGCCACAGCTGCAAGCCACGGCGTAATGTCGGCTGCCGCAGTCCCAATGCCGGGTGTGGACCTCAAAGTCCCTGGCGAGGCTCCGGTACAGCACAAACGTACCGGTCTGGTGGTTGTCATAGTGCCTGTGCGATCATGTGAGAGAAAGCTGGTGAATATGTCTTTTGATGAGGTCTTCTCTGTCCTTCAAATACCTGCCATCCAGCGTAATGACATGTGGGTCTGTCAGTGAGTAGCAGATAGAGGTGGGAACATCCTGAACTGTGACCTTTAGGTGGGAATAGGACACCAAAGACAAAAGGGGGTTTGCCATTGACATTTTGACCCCTGGCTTTGATGTTTTCATGAAAAACAGATGGTGAAATTGTCTCAGCACCCACAAGTTGTCAAAACCAAACCTAATGATCATGTAAGAAGATCATCATTGACCTCTCCAAAAGTCTCATGACGTAGTTCATATCTTGTACATCTTATGTAAAGAGAGAATACTGCCGTTTAAATAAGTTGTACTCCAATGTTACATTAAATTGAGTTGCCTTCATTAAAGTCTTGACCTTCAGTGATCCCGCAGCATTCCCCAAGGACCTCCTAACTCATTCTGAAGAGGCTTTGGAAGTTCTTCAAAAATCTCAAGAGTCTCCATTAGTCCAACTGCCCACATCACGTTAAGGATGTTCTGCATTGTTTATTCACAATTTGGAACAGTTTCCAGATGTCTTAATAACATGTCTGTGCCATACTTTGATCAAAAGGATCAAGAATTTTTTTATACCGAAAGTAGCACATTATCTTCTGCAAGTCAGCAATTGTATACCCACCCTACATACTGTTGAGACATTTTATGAATCCAGCTTTTGTTATGGCTAGGGGGGAAGACTTAATATTGTGACTTGAATGGCTACTACTTGCGGAATCAGAGCCTGGAATGTGGAAAAAAAAGTAAGCTCCTGTAAAAACACACTCATACACTACACTGTGTGCATGTGGCACAGTGGACACATGGCTTTATATAAATCCTCCCCACCCGCACTGTCAATGTACTAGAAGTAGAAATAGGTGGTGCTTATCAGAAGCTGCATCCAAAAAAACACTCAACGCTCTGCTTGCCTGATAGACTTTGACTTAGTGTTTCATTGAGGTCGCATTTTAAACAGTGTAGTTCTTGAAAGTGGCTCTACATATATATTTGTCCAACCAAGCTAGAAAGTCACGAAGAAGTGGTAATACTACTACTACTATTACCAATAATAATAATAATAATATTAATATCAGCCCCACAAATCTGGAAAATGTGGCTCTCTCACACACGACACATTTTCAGAAATGGGCAGATAACAGATTTACTTGGTTGCCCAGTTTCACAGCAGGCACTCGAGAGACGCAAATATTTATAGCCAAGCAATTCAAGAATACATTTTCCATAATATGTCTGTTTACTTTAAAATCCACAAGAAGCAACCACACTTTCACTTAAAACTTTCAGAATTTCCTAAAAAAAGCTGGAAACCCCTTAAACGTGTTCTCATTAGACGTAGTGAAGGAACCAGGCACCAGAATTGAATGTTTTATGTATGGAACATCAATAAGAACTCACTTTCAGTGATGTTGGAATGTAGCTACTCCACACGCGCGATGTGCTGTGTTCAGGCAGGACGCTGATCAAACTGATCCTGTTTCCATCGCGCATGAAGTCAGTGACGGCGGTGATGAAGAATGACGCCTGGCCGCAGCTTCCCTCACTACAGGCGGTCGGACGGAGCTGCACCTGGCAGGCAGACAGCGCCACATTGGAGACCTCGTGTCCAAGGCCATCTGTGGACACCAGGGCGAAGAGGGTAAGGCGTGAGTGCAATGCCATGTAAGGAAGCAATGTTACGTTTTAATCACGACTAGTATGTATATGTGTTTGTCTATACATACATACACTACATATTATTCAATCATAAACCTGACAGTGATGGATGGTGTCATAAAAACTTCATATTAAAAATCTCTACTGTTACAACCGAGACTTAGCGACTTCTCAGGAATGCAACGTGAAAGCGGCTACAGTTTGTGCGCTCCATCATGCTAACATCTCTCGGGTCTATTCTTTGGGTGGTGCAACACATGCAATACAATAAATATATCAGGGGGTCAAAATACATTTTGTCATGGGCCACATTATAGTTACGGATTTCCTCAGGGGGCCGCTATGTCTGTGAAATCATAGGAATGCCTCTTCATATTATTACATATACGTTCGTTCAAGTATTTTTCAAGTTACTGTAAAAAGGGTTTTAGCAACAAGAAAATTGCAATTTCTCAAAGTGTTTTAATAGTCATTGTGGCGATACTTGGTGCGCAAAGTATTTTTTTAGAGTTGGTACTTGTTTATAACTATTCATCTAAAACAGTGGTTCTTAACCTGGGTTCGACCAAACCCTAGGGGTTTGGTGAATCAGTCTCAGGGGTTCGACAGAGCCTCTGCCATTGAGGTTAAGACACACCCGACTCAAGATGTTATTTGGTCACGACACGCCAGCTTGGCTATCACTGGCTGGTTCATTTTGTGCACAATTAAAAAAACTTATACTTATGTCTTGAAATTCTGTTGAAGTTATTTTCAGTTTTTAATAAATGTGTTTTTTTAAAATGTCTTGAATTTGTAAAAAAAAAAAAAAATTTTTAATTCATATTTTTATTTTTCACTAATGAAGGGCTCGGTGAATGTGCATATGAACTGGTTGGGTTCGGTACCTCTAACAAAAGGTTAAGAACCACTGATCTAAAAGAAAACTATTGCTGTGATTATGATCCATGCAGCAGACAGTACATCATCCATCCATTGATATACACATGCAAAACCAGTCTGCCTGTTTTAGTTGAGTGAAATGGCTGTTCAGAATTCCTGTATATTTTACACATTGCTGATTAGCTCAAAGCAGCTAATCTCACCTGGTTCGTGCACACTCAACACCAGGGGGACTCCGCACCGGTTGAAGTCGTAGCAGGGGAGAGGCACAGTGCTGTGGATTCTGACCTCATGCTCCTCGCCATTCTCCGCTATGTGGAGCGACTCCACAGAAAACTTGAGAGAAAAAGCAAATGGGGGTTTGCTACTTTTCTGCTTTCACTTCAAACCAGATTGCCTGTTCACCTTCAGCCCAGCGTAGAAGGCCTCACTCTTCCGAGCAGAAGATCGACTGTGGTTGACATTGACTCGGAATGCGGACACGCTGCACGAGAACTACAAGACAAAAATCAACAGTCCTTGATTTGTGAGGTCTCACGCGAACTTTATTTTTCTCCCGTTCCAGACAAAATGTTTGTCATCCATCAAAACATTTCCCCACTGGCACAATGACAACATTAAACTGACCTTGGACCTCGCTCCCCAATCAAAGTTATGTCGCGAATGGCCTTGTGAGCGAGCTTACTGAAGCATGTTGCAGACACGACTAATCCCACCCCAGAGCCCAAATATGGCAACCCGGCGGTCCGCAGCTGTGCGGCGGCGAGCTGCGAGGATGACTTCACCTCAGTGTCACTTCTTCATCTTTCCTGGTAACAAGTAATTGCTCCAGGAAATGAACTGCTAAACACATTATCGTGTTATTATCAACAATGTACGTAATGCTAAAAGGTGCTTCCTACTCCTCCAATCGTGACACCGATGGTGCGCAAAAAGCATGTCGCCACTCGTTCCTTCGACTGACGAGAAGATTACAACCTTGCACATGGCACTGTCTCTGTGATGTGTTGTCACAGACCCTCTTCCTTCTGTGTATTTATTGTCACTTGGTCATTTATTTTGGCGAGTCCACTTACGGGGACTTCTGTTTGTCTTTTTCTTTTAATTATCAGGCTGGGCCAGGTAATTTTCGGAGGGTGTTCCCACACCTGCAGCTGATCAGCAGTGATCCTCCCGTGTGTGATACCTCTGCCGATCTGCTAGCGGGTGCCATATGATTCATGTATTCTGAGTGGTATTTCGGCCATTACAAGTGCACATGCTTTCCTTTCCGTTTTGAACTTTTTCCTCCACGGACTACTTGATTCCACACTTGTGCTTTGTGCCATTCCTTCTTCTCGCCCTCAGCTCTGCTACCCTAAGCTGGAGCTTTACCTTCTTGTTTGCAAGCCACCATTGTGTCCCGAGCTGGATCATCAGACCCTCTCTCTCGATTTAAACACTCCCTTTAAACTCTGCCAACTGTCGCCGGTTCGCTTTTGGATCCACTGCTGCCTTTACTTTTGTCATCCCTCAAAGGCTCATTATTTGAACGTTTTAAGCGGGGAGGTTCAGACTTTTTCCTCTTACGCTCACATACAGAACTAACTTGACATTCTTCATTTCTTAGGCAAGTAGTTATGTTTTTCTTAGTTACCTTGAAAAACTTCTACATCACAGCTTTCTGTGAAAGGAGATAAGACAAATAATTTATCGGTAGTAAGCTGACCATTTTGAAAGTAGTTTCTTGGCATCACAAAGGATGCAAATGTCCCTCAAGTTGTAGTTTGGACATTTAAAGCAACAGCAATGATCAATAACAGGAGTGAAGAAGACAAAGCTAAGCTGCAGCTTCTTATGCAACTCCCTCCCTACACACAAACACACACACACACACACACACACACACACACACACACACACACACACACACACACACACACACACACACACACACACACACACACAGCCTTCCCATTGCTCTCTGCTGTCCTTTGGAGCACTAAACCTTGGCTACAAGGGGTCAACTTCATCCACTAAGGGGTCAAACTGAAAAGGGCATCTGGCAAGTATTACCGTCTCTCCTAGTCTGAAGTGAACGCCGTCTATCTCCAGCAGCGAGAAGGTCTTCAATGTAGACTCTTGGTGGATTTCGGCCTTCATGCTGTAGTCGACGTGCCGTGCCCAAACCACATGGAAGCCGAGCAGGTGACTGGATGCCGGCGGGATGAAGGAGCACTTCAAATAGATGCTGTGGCCGATTAGCTCTGAGTTGATGATGGGCCGAGATGGCAACGACGGGAGCGCGGCTATCGGCAAGGAGGCAATCTGACAGTTAGGGCAGCTGCATAGAAGTCTGTCAACATAGTTATACTTCTTAACTTAGTTCACCTTTGCACCGACCGTTGACCTCCACCTCACCCGGTGGGCAGAATCCAGGTGCCAAAGTTGGAGCAACTGAACAGCAGACAGATTTTGGTTACACGTGGACAAACACTCCAATCGGGACTATGAAGCAAATGCGCACACCTTGCGCGCAGTATCCCATGCATCCTTGAGTGGGCTGCAGATAGTAGAGCAAGAAGTTGCCACAGTTGCGAATCGTGATGGGGATGCGGAAGAGGCAGCAGTCTTTGGTGCTGCCATGAAAGAACTGCCAGGTGGCACAGGCAGACAACTGGAGCACCTCGCCAGGCCTAGGTAAGGATTTGCCCTTCAGTGAGAGCCACACGGGTGCCTGCGTCCCGCAACGATTCATCTGGCCGAGAGAGAAAAAGGAACAAGGGCCCTGAGACTCGTGAACCTCTGTGCTTCCCTTCCTCTTCATCCTTCTGACGTCTTTTCTAAACATTTTCAGAATAATATCATGGCTATTGCTGTGAATGCGGCTATTGTTTGGTGTGCTGTTATGTCATCATCACCATCCGTAACAGCAATTTGGACATACAGTACCTCTATGCAGGTGGTCGGCATCTCAGCCGGCTTGTTGTCGATCTTGAATCGGTACCAGCCCGGTGCCAGCGAGTGGTCACAAACCAGCTCCTGAATGGCTGTATTCTGGATCTCAGTGGAGTCAAAGTCGACGCTCCGGTAGGGGTTTCGCAGTGTGCGATGGCCTCCTGGGAAACACTCTGGTGCTGAAGAGACAGAAAGGAAATGCTTTTTAGTTCTGTTTTCTATTCATCAACTCCTCAAAGCGTACTGTGTTAAAAAGGAAAATCGCAGAAATACTCAGGTTTTTCTTCTACAAAGGAGAACAGTTCCCAGGTTGTCTTAATGACAATCTGCTTTGAGGGGGCTCTCCTGTTTCATGCAATTGAGATTCAGAATTCGGATTGCCTGCAAATTGAGCCCTGAGTTTTTAATGGAGTGTATTCATATTTTGTGGAGTCGAGTCAGCACATCATCACCAATCGCTTATCAGAAGCTAATGCGAAGCTCTGCATCTAGCAAAACTCAGTGCAGCTCTGCTTACTTTCGGGCTTTGGCATAATGTTTCAAAGAGTGTAATTAGGCTCTGGCTTGAAAATTACAGATCTTTGCCCAGCGTCCCTAGTCAGCCGTGTGGTGGTTATGTACATTTATATACATTTATATAATCTTTCCATGATGGGAATTAACTGGAATGTATTTGAATTAAACAGGAATTTGCTAAATTAAAAGTTTAAAATATATGTTAGCAGAATCCTGACTAAAACAACCAGATTTCACATCAGAATACATGTAGTTGATGACGAAGATCCCAAGACCTGAAAGGGTTTTGCAAAAATACAGAGGATAGTTTCAATCGGGCCTGAGGGAAGATGTTGATGCTTTTTATTTGCATGGTGAATGAGATTTTGGGGGATAGAGGGGCTCTTTTTTCAATTGTAACATTCTGAGTGTGACGCTGTTCATCTTTTTGGATGAGGGTGTCTTTTTGTTCATTTGTATGCTGGCTCAGGGGATAAGTAACCTCAAATTCAACATTGATGATTTTCATCTTTCGCGACAGAATCGCACCATCCAAATTCAGCAGACAGCAGTGACTTTCCAGACTGCTCTACTCCCATGTGACACCACCTGTGCGGGTCAGAAGCGAGTCGACGTCGTAATCTAAACAAAGAGAACAGGATGTTCTTTCCCTTCCTTCAGGGAAAAAAACTTGTTACCTTCCCCAGTGGAACAAAACAAACACACAGGATTTGGGGCGGCTTGAGTTGGGGGCAGTGTGTGTTATTGCTCACCTAAACACCTTCTTAAAAGCCGCTGTTTGCCTCACCACTGACTTGCTGGGATGTCAAAGGTCATCCAAACAGACATGTCAGTTGAGAGACAATGGTTGAGACTTTGGCTCCTTGCTAAACTGCTTCAATTGGGGGCTTAATGAGTTTACAGAGTCTCGGGGGTAGGGGCTTCTTAACGAGCCCCTGTGGAGTAAAGGAGGGCAGGGGAGTGTGAATTTTGGGGGGCCCGACTGACCAGATGTGCTCTTCCAGTTACTTGGAACACAAGATGATGATCTGGGAGCGTGGCTTTTGCATAACTGTGGTTTTAGTTTTTCCCTCCCACAAGGGCCGCCCCTCAGCGCTCGGACATGGACCAGGAACACTTACTGTCGGTTTAAGAGGCTCTGGAAACATCCAACTAGCTTTAAAGTTCTTTTGATTGCTATGCTGACAGTAAACTTTATGACTGCAAGCTTTGATGTCTGGTGGTAGAAAAAGGATATGAGCTAGATGGGTATGTGAGTCATGATGTTATGTGGTCGAGAACAACAGAGTAGAGAAAAAAAACATGAAAACAACCAAAACAAGAACAAACGAGAATGGTGATGTTTAGCGCATCAAAAGGATGACTTTAGACTTCAGTTCAGTCTATTGCCCGAAGTCAGTTGGGATAGGCTCCAGCACCCCCCCACAGCGACCCTAGTGAGGATGAAGCGGTTCGGTAAATGATATATATATATGCACACACAGTATAATATATATATATATATATATATATATATATATATATATA
>NW_017805502.1:575048-599146 GCF_001891065.2 Hippocampus comes
TATATATATATATATCGTTTGAAATTAAATATTTATGACCTGTTTAATCGAAAAAAATTTCAGAGTGATCTGCTCGCTGACGTGCTCTGCTTCCACTAACAACATGGCTGTGAACAGAGACTATAAAAGCATAGTCTGTGTTGACAATTTAACAATTTGATTACGATATTTAGCTACTTTTTATTTTTCAAAAAAACATCGATTGACTTTCAGGCTCGCTAAAAACACACCAAGATCCACTCACCGTTTTGCGCAAAAGAGTGTGCCGCAAGAATAAGCATGAACAAGTCAGAGATCAAAATGTGCCCTGGACTCTTCATGGCTGCGTGAGAAAAACACACAACAGGCGGCCTTCAGTCGCACGGTGCCATCCAAGGTCTGGCGCAAAAGTTGCAAAAAGCGTGACGGGCTGCGATCTCGAGCCTGAATTTTCTTCGGAGACTGCGGTGCTTTGATCGTGCGCAAAATGTGCAAGGAGCGAGGGAGAGGGGAGGAGGCAACTAGGAGAGTGGCCGTGGTGGAACCCCGTCAACTTAAACACTCATTAGCAGCTCCTTCAACGAAGAAAAAAGATGGATGATGGGTGCAATGAAGAGAACAGACGTGTTATTGTTCCCGCGATGCTCAAAATATTTCATTTAGTAAAAGCACGAACTTTAATCGCAATGTGTCTAACTGGATAGTTTACGACTTGCTTGAAAGATTGGCGTGACATTTCACTGTTTCCATGCCAATGGCTCCAAATTGAAGAATTTCTGGCTCAACCCATCTGTTTACTTGGTTACTTCCCATACTGTTACGGAGCTAAACATCAGGTGCTGCGCAGAAAAGAAGAAAGAAAACAAATCACAGAGCTGAGAAGCGAAGCATATGTTCACTCATGTTCTCAGTCACACTGCGAACGTGAGACTTTCTCACGATACGTTTTTTCACGGCTGGGTGACACCTGGTCCTGTTTCGAAATACGTTTCAGTCGTTTGCAATTCATAGCAGAAACTACGCCTGTACTACTTCGACCTCTAAGGAGGTAGGCCGACTTTGTTACTGTACTAAAGTAGATTTTCCAAATGTCTAGAGCGGAGAAAAAAGGGAGCAGCTGTGAGGTACAACTAAGGGAGCATGAACGACGACAGCAACATAATATGTCAAGAAAGTTATTTACGAGAACTGTTTGTTGATAAAGGTTAAGAGGGGGACTATTATCTGTGCAGGTTTTTAATTGTAAGAAGTTTTCAAAACGATTCTTTATAATTGCCAGTAAATTTTGGTATTTTAGTACATTTCAGCCTGTACTTTTTGTCATGTCTTCTGGGTAAGGGACATTCATATTTTCCCAGTTTGATGTGTTGATTGAAACGTTGTAAATAAATTCAGATTTGATCATAAATAAGGTTATTTCTTCTAGTCTATTTCATCGTACAAACTGTGAGAACTTTGGGATAAAAATGTGAGAGGGAGAGGTCAGTTATTCGTGGATGATTTCGCCTTTTTTGTAGTGTAAGCTCATCTGTTGCTAATAGTGGATCTTTGACGTGTTTCTGATCTGTCAAACAAGCTGTCGTTGCAGTTGCTTCAGAATAGCTCATAGACTCGGTGAGTGCACCCGATCCATGGAAGACTTTCGACTTTTAACCACTCACACAAACACATTATCCCAGGTATACCGTTTTGCATTTTGATGCCCAAGAGACTTCATAAAAGCAAGAAAAGTAAGCCTCGTTTACGGAGTTTTCTTTCCTGGTTCACTGGGTGTCTATGTGAACATAGTCACGTGTCATGAGGACAGCACACTTTTGCTTCAGTAAATGAGGTGAATTAGAACTACGGGTACTTATTAGCGTGACTTCCACAGTACCTCAACTCTTATTACTGAGCATATGGATATCAGTATTAGAGAGGTGTTGCTGCCATCGCGTGGATCTTTGAGAGAGTTGCTGACACGGCCGAGAGGTCACATCAGGTTTGAAATCCAGCCCCTCCTTCCTTCTATACCAGGGGTGTCAAACATACGACCCGCGGGCCGGATCCGGCCCGCAAAGGAGTTTAATCCGGCCCGCGAGAGGATTATGTAAAGCAGGGGTGTCAAACATACGGCCCGCGGGCCGGAACCGGCCCGCAAGTAGGTTCAATCAGGCCCGCAGGATAATGTAAAAGTGAAAAAAATGCATTAAAGACACAGAATTAATATTTTTAATCAGGTGCAATTCATTGAGTATCCGCAAGGGGACACTGTTTTGATCAGAGAAGAAGACAACAGCAGCCTCAGTCTGTCACTGAGACAGACCCATGACAGCAGACGCTATCAATAGCACTCTCACATTTACACATTTAATAGCACTCTCCTTAGTTTGTAAGGTGTAGGCAGGGATTACATTTAGATTTTATATGCACGTGTAAATGCTTTAAAACTTGCTTTCTTTATGAATCTTGTTTAATCTTAAAGTGCATTACTATATTTTTCAATACCAATTACTTGTTAAAGTTTGTACAATCAGTGGGATCAGTTGCAATGCATATATGTGAATGATAAAAGTAAATTGCACATTTGTCGAAGGAAATGTAGGGTGCTTCATGAAATGTTTTGTAAAAGATATGTTCATTAAATTTCAACATTTTCCTAATGTTCTTGTGCTTCTTTATACCAAAACAAAGGAAAGACATATTGTTTTGGTTATTTATAGCAAAGTATTGTATCATTTTAATGGTCCGGCCCACTTGACATCTACCGAGGCCGTATGTGGCCCACCATGTGAAATGAGTTTGACACCCCTGTTCTATATAGTACAGTCCTTCCAATGACTGCGCGAGCTGGTTTATCAGTTGTCACCAACCTTTTTTTTTTTTTTTTTTAGATCTGACCGATACACGAAATAAAAGGGATCTTGTCTTAATTTACTCACAAAGGTTCTTAGTGTGAGAATGTTTTGTCGACCACAAAGGTATTATGACTGGCATGGCATCAGATGCCAAATGTACCCGCTGGCGTTGAGTAGAAGAACATTAAATTGTTCTGCCCAATGAATAAAGACACATTGTGCGTAGTAAATAAAAAATAGTTTTCTAAAATTTGAGGACCAATTGAGACAATAATGATTGTTTCCTGCTGTGCACATGATGAGCTCTCGCCGGATCACTGAAATAGACGTCTAAACATCCAAGTTACATGAAGACTTTGACTGACAAGTCGTGCACTCAATGAATCACGTTTGAGTTGGAGGTCATAACAATTATTAACTGGAAGGAAAGATTCAGGGGTGAAAGAGCACCTCTGGATCAGACGATTGGCTGCCGGCAGAAGAGGAACATCTGCAAATCAACTGTGAGTTACTGTACAACTTTATGGTCGCCAATTGTCCCGTGTATTTTATTCAGTACTCTTTTACTTAACAGTTTATCTGTCTCTGTTCTTTATCGTAACAAAATGTGGGTTGTGGAAAGTGCTGTACCCGATATGTGGTATATGCAAGTCCAATTTCACAACCCATCGGTTGCGGTTCACTTAATTTCCTGTATTGTACTGTACTGTACTGTACTCTAGTCTTCACATTCCCTGAGGGCTTGGCGTTGGGAGTCGACATTTCATTATCAACATTAGAATTAGTAACCATAACTGCAGCCCATATAGTTCCAATACAATACAATACAATAAATGATTTACAGTATATGGCGCTTTCACAACAGCTGCAGCTGTAACAAAGCGCTTTACAAAACAGTTAACAAAAAGTAAATAATAAATAGAAAACATAACATAAAAACACGGATAGTGTGCAATCTTAACCACTTTTCGCTCACGCGCTTTGTTGTTTGAAGCTCCATGTGGTTATCGAGAATGTCATTTGTTATGTGGTGACAGGTTTCACCCAAGATCAGCAAATAAGATGAAAAGGCAAAACCTTGTGGATTGCCAAGAAAGTTCTGAACCTCACACAAACTGATTTCCTACCAGTGTGCCCCGAGATTGAAAGATAGTTATTTTCATGTGCATGTAAAATACAGCATGCACTGAAATTCTTACTTGAATGCCTCCCTTTACAATCACAAGAATATAAAACATAGGGACAGAGAGAGAGAGAGAGAGAGAGAGAGAGAGAGAGAGAGAGAGAGAGAGAGAGAGAGAGAGAGAGAGAAAGAATAAAAAGGGACATCATAATGAGAAAAATGTAAACCTTATTTGGGGCATAAATTACAATGTGTGTGTTTATATTTCAACTGTCAGCATGTGTGTGAGGTCTGTGGGCAGCACTTTCAGAGTTGATGTGCAATTGCGATTCAGGATTCTGATCACCTAGTGGAAAAAACTGTCAGTCTTGTGGTCCTTGCATTTCACACTCCTGAAGTGCTTCCTTAAGGGAAGCAGTGTGAAGACAAGGTGCATTGTCCCTGCGGAAGTTGGGTGCTCTCCCGATGACTCTGCAGGTGTAAATGTCCGACTCAGTTTCAATCGCACGCTGGAGAGCCTTCCGGTGCTTTATTTACAGTCTCGACAACAGTGAGAGACCGAAGCAAAGCCCGGTGTGCTGTTTCACATGTGTTAACGAAGAATGTTTTATTTATTTATTATACAGTATTTATATTTATTATAATTCGGACCATTTTATTTGTTGTTTTAGGTTTTAAAAAAAAGACCTTAAGTAGTTTTTCACTGTAGCTCACTATTTTCTACTTCTAGTCAGTAACAGAATTCTTATTGGAGTACAATATTTAGCTACTTTACCCACCTTTGCTTCTGCGTACGGCTCTTTTGGGATGGTGTCCGTCTTTAGGCTGAAACTGAAAAATAAAGTTAGTTGATGACCGAGGGAACTGCAGGCTATCTCATGTAAACTTCTGTTCCAGATAAGATAACAAAGTGATAAGAAAGCAATCCCAACATCAGTTAAATCGTTGGTTCAAAACAGAGACAAACAATTTTACATGACAGATTCAAATCTTCTCACATTTGACAATAATGACTTTTTGGCTAAGGAAAAAAAACGAACAAAGGGTTAGTCTTTTTTTCTGACTGAAACTCTCTACCCAATATGGCCAAATAAGAACTCCATCACCTAGCTGTTCCTCTTGCTAAGGAAGACAGACAGCGCAATATGTGAACTGATCTTAAAGAGCGTATTATTGTTTGCTAAATACTTCATCCACAGCTCCAAATATAAAAAAGACAAAGCCCCTTTTACTCTGTCCTCATGAAAGATATCACAATGACCTCAGCTCTTTAAGACTGATGAAAAAGAAAAAAAATGCAAGAGCTCTTCTCAGTTTTCCCCATTTAGCGACATTAAGCTTATACCGAGTGCCGTTGGAGAGGAAGACGTTAAACAAAGCTGGATTTGCTGCAGAATTCAAAACGGAATGAAGCCACTTTGAAATGGACGCGAATGTGAGAGAGGCCCAGCACTCAATCATTATGCTGTGTATTCATGTTAAAGTGTGTGCGAGTGCGCAGGCTGACCGAGAAGCAGCAATGGAGCAGCTCTCTGGCTTGACTGTGAGAGAAACTGTGGAGAAGGTGGCCGCTTCGCTGGGCTGCCCGACGACTTCTGAACGGGTGGCCGCCTTCTTGGACGACCATGACGAATTAAGACACCTAAGAGAGAACTTTTTCATGCCAAAAATAGCAGATTTGCCTACCTGTGAGTGGACAATGCTTTTTTTCCCCTTATATTTCATAACTTTTTCCCTTTCTTTGTATTGTGAAAGAAAAAACAACAATATGAGAAAAAAAAACACGTTGAAAGACAAGCAATACAAGACAGCAATTGTGTGGACAATGTAAAACGGTGGTGTCCAAACTACAGCCCAACATGGCCTGCCACGCTACTGAACGCAAAAAGTGTTTGTATTGTGAAAAGTGTTAAGTGTTGAAAGATCAATCACTCAAACTTTATTTAATATAGCACTTTTCATATACAGTATAGAAATGCAACTCATAGTGCGAAACAATCAAAGCATCAAAAATACATCATAAAAAGAGAACCCTCCCACTCCCCTCAACATATTCCCCACAAGCATGCCTGGGCTCGCACGCGCACACACACATGCACACTAACACACAAAACACACACTTCCCCCGATGAACTAAGAGACATGGCAAGACACAGAGAAACCACATGAGAAAAAGAGCACCCAAGGGGAGTTCATTCACGCTGACAAGAATGACAGCTGCCACACCTCCCAGTGTGGAGCCCCCCACCATGAGGAAACACCAGAGCTTACAAAAAAAAAAAACCCAAATAAAATAAAGAACTTGATGCAAAAGAATTCAAAGATGTTATTCAAAAGGTAAGCTAAAAAGATGTGCCTTCAGCCTCCTCTTAAAAACATCAGCAGTGTCTGCGGACCTGATGTCCTCTGCCAGGCTATTCCATAGCTGGGGACCAAAATGGCTGAATGCAGCCTCACCATGTGTTCTGGTCCTCACCCTGAGAAGACGTTAAAGGCCAGTGCCAGATGACCTCAGTATCTGCGAGGGTTGATATGATAGAAGGAGGTCAGATCAATAAGATGGCCCAAGATGTCACACATATCCCCCGTCAGTGTGACACCCCCGACAACTACTGTATTACTATTGCAAATAAGAACAATTGATCTTAATTTGATTTTATTTGGAGCTTTTCTGCGCTGTAGTGTGCAAATATCTACGACTTTATATTGTAAGGACATTTCTCTTTGTAACAGAAATGGCATACAGGTACTTCGTTTCACAAGCAAAAATGGTCAAAATCTGATTGGCGAATGTATCACGTGACCGATACTCAAGTAAACTGCTTAAAAATTGTCAGTTTACTTTTGATTCGACTTTGGGGCTGCGATTTGGTTGCTGCTCACAGTAGGGGCAAAACTATTCTAGTGTGATGCGGGGCAGCGGGCCACCCCCAAATCCTAAACTATTTTCATGAATACCTTTAGCAGGAAGCTGTCATGTCGGAGGAAAACCCCTGCATGATGGTTTGCTTTCATCCGATTTATTCAGTTCAAGTTAAAGAATTTCAAAGTTGCCCTGGTTTCCTTCCATTTTTTTGTATGTGGCTCTTGGAAGAAAAACGTTTTGACACCCCTAGGAGAGAAACAAATCGTAACACATGTCGGAGTGTGTCAACTTGCAACATGTTGCAGCGTGGAAACGTGACGTTGTTGGTATGACCCACAGCGGATCTGTCGCTGGTAGATGGCGCCAAAGACAGCATCTACCTGGTTGGCAACTCGCTGGGCCTGCAGCCCAAAATGGTCAAGAAGTACTTGGAGGAAGAGCTGGACAAGTGGGCCAAAATGTACAGCAAGTCATTTCTGCCACAATGGTGAAAAACAAACTTTGTTTGATGGAGTGTGTGTTTGTCAGGGGCGTGCACGGCCATATGCAGGGGTCACGGCCTTGGGCCTGGGCTGAGAACAACCTGGAGGTGCTCATGGCAAGAGTTGTCGGTAACACAATACAATAAGCAATACAATTGAATTGGGTTTGCCACCATATGGTTTCCAATGGTAAAGTATCAGCGGGCTCATTTTTTGCTTGTTTTTGTCATGCAGTGAGTACAATACGGGCAGCTGTGGCAGCTAAATGTAACCTTCCAGATTCCCACATATTTGAGTTGTGTTTATTCAAATGCAACCAGTATAATAAAAAAAAAGTTAGTCTTTGGACCTGGACTTACTCAGACTTCCAGTAAAATGGCCTTTAAATTGCCTTTGTGCTGTGTGTGTGTGTGTGTGTGTGTGTGTGTGTGTGTGTGTGTTTTTCTCAGGAGCGCTTCCAGAAGAGGTTGCGTTGATGAACGGGTTGACGGTCAACCTACACCTGCTGATGGTGCAAAAGCAGACAAATTCACTGATGTAAGACATGAGAACTTGCTTCACACATCTGACTTTGCTTTGGTAGCTTTCCTTCTACCAACCCACTGCTGCGCGGCACAAGATACTTCTGGAAGACAAAGCCTTCCCTTCGGACCATGTGAGTGACTTTAATAGTCCGAGTCATTCATATGACTGCTTGGCAAGATTGACATCATGCTACGATGCTGTCTCTTGTCAGTACGCTGCCGAATCTCAGATCCGACTACGAGGATTTGACCCTGAGCAGAGCATGTTGCTGCTGAAGCCCAGACCGGTAAATCTTATTGCCGAGAAGACAGAGCCCAACCTATCATTTGCAAACATAATGAAATGATCTCAATTGGCCCCGCGTTTCATTGTTATCGTTGGTATTTTTCAGAACAAATAGAATTTTCAATCAGAAGTCATGTAAAATGGCGCTAACTAAATCTTGGTTTCCAGGGGGAGGAGACTCTACGAACAGAGGACATCCTGGACGTGATCGAGAAAGAGGGCGCCTCTGTGGCGTTAGTCATGCTCAGTGGAGTTCAGTACTACACTGGTCAGCTGTTCAACATGGCCGCCATCACCAAGGCTGCCCAGAACAAGGTGAGAAGAACGTAAAACAATAACAGTCCAATTCACTTGTATGGACCGAAGATAACGACAACATTGTTTGGCCAGGGCTGCTTGGTGGGCTTCGACCTGGCCCACGCAGCAGGAAACGTTGAGCTGAAGCTGCACGAGTGGGGTGTGGACTTTGCTTGTTGGTGCTCTTACAAGGTCACCGCATACGCTACATTGACACCGGCCACGTATGATGACCAACTTTGTAAATTGATGTCCATGTTTGTCCAGTATTTAAACTCAGGTTGCGGTGGGATCGCTGGGGCGTTCATCCATGAGAAACATCAGTACACCATCAAAGCTGCGTAAGTGCACTGTTCTCTTTTCCCATCGACACATTTTTATATGGGATTGCTGGTCAGGCAACTAACAAAAAAAAAACAAACACCAAAGGTATTTTTCTTGAAAGCAGTAAGGGAGAACACAATAAACCCAAACACCTGACTAATTCTCTTCTATCATCCAAACTCACAAAGTGAACCTAAAACCTCACGAAAATTACATTTAACCTTCATTATAAAAGAGGTTGAGACTATTGCCAAAGAAATGTATTGTCCTTGAGCTAAGGCTGGATGGCGATAACAGGCCAACTTCCATGCACATGCCAAGTCGCACACATCCAGAATGAATGTGTTGCCTTTCATCAAGTGTGCAAAATAATCCGGATGATAAGAATGATGTAAGTATGTAAAAAGTCCATTGTTGTAACATCTTTGTCTTACCATTACATCAACTTAATAGATACTGTATTTCAAGATATGAGGGTTGGACTTGGAAAAAAAGATAAGCAGGCGATGCTAAATGAAAGAATCGATGACAGGGTACCTCTGATCTCTGCATTTACGCTGGACTCACTTTGGCTGATTTCTGATGCTTATGTGATGCTTAATGTTTTTTTCTTCCCCCGTCCTTACACTTCCACGGTGCATATTCGAATTGTGTCACTTGAACCATGCGGTGAAAACCCAATCGTACTTAGTAGCATTATGACTCTCTGTGTCATACTGTCCTTGCAGGCTGACGGGGTGGTGGGGTCATGACTTAAAAACTCGTTTCCAGATGAGCAATGGTAAACACACATTTCTCATTTCTTCTTTACCACTGCAATCTTGTGGTGGCAGTTTATGGAAGTGTATTGCTGCCACACCAGGAACTTATCACCTAAAAACTTGTCATTAATGGGCAATGTGAAAATACCCTTACATGTTCTTGCTCCATGCGTCTGAGGACATCTTCTGGTACGCCGCAATTTTGTAAAAAGCTCAGTAACTCCAGGTTCCGTGCCATTGCATGCAGAAGCGCCTGCCTCTGTGTCCTGCTGCAGGATAGGCCCTAGGTCACAACACAAGTTACGGGAGTCCTACATGAGGCCAACTTTGTCACATGTTGTACTTTTCACGTTTGTACATCATACGTTTCACGTATTTCCATGATCATTTTCACATATTTATACATTTTACATGATGCAGAGTTGGAGCTGCAACCCGGAGTGAAAGGCTTCAGACTGTCCAACCAGCCCGTTCTCCTTGTGTGCGCCCTGCAGGCCAGTTTGGAGGTACTGCTGTCCATTGTGTGTGTAGGATTAAAAAATAATGTTTTTGTCTTCAAATTACAGTACTCATCACTTGAAATTGAAACGGTGACAGTATTGTTTGTCTTGCAGGTTTTTAACATGACCAGCATGCAGCTACTACGCAGGAAGTCCCTGTTGCTAACGGGCTACTTAGAGTATCTAATTGGCCACTACTATAATGAGGATCCCGCCCAAGCCGGCAAACCTCAGGTGCGCATCATCACGCCATCTGACCCGCAGCAGAGAGGCTGCCAGCTGTCACTCTGCTTCTCTGTGCCCATCCAAAGAATCTTCCATCAGCTGGAGAGGAGGGGTGTGGTTGTAAGTAGCCTCGAATCACCATCGTATTACACAGTACAGTCGACCTCCGTTTATTGCGTGAGATGTGTTCCCAGGCACACCTGCAAGAGGCGAAAGTCAGAAATAAAGACAGCCCATCGAACAAAACTTCTTTGTATAATGCATTCATTTAGTGTGTAGTAAAGTACAGTATAGTATTTTATTTAATACATTTTATATGACACATTCAAGCTTATGAAAACACGCTGTTTAAAGTATTCCTTAGCGCCTGTTCAGAAGAGAATGAAACATGGTACATTTAAACACCCAAATGTGCAACCAAACCTTCTCATTTCTCATTTCATCTACTGTAACAAAAGGCTGCTAGCTTAACGCTAACATATAATAAGAAATGTTGGCGTATGTTATGGTAATTTTGAATTTTCGAACAGCTGCTACTTTGGCACACATGGAACAGCAGCGCATAGCAGCAGAGTACACAACAATACTTCAGTTTTATTACTCGCTTTGACATTTGAGGTATGAGTGTTGTGTAGAAATCATCTCAGACGGGCTAACAAATAGCATCTATATGGTGGGCAGCATTATTTTACTTTAAGAAACTGATGGATTTGAACACAAATGGTGTAGCAACACCTGTAGACAGACCAACACCGGTGTATGTTCTTTATCTTGTATGAAAAATGACGAAATGATCGCAAAATACTGAGCCGTTTACAGTGGCGTGTGAATGACTGTTTTTCCTTTCCCGGCATGACTGTTATACTTCTGTACGGTGGCCAAGTAGTGCATACCAGAAGGAGCCTCCATTAATCAATCATGATGCACAAACTCTTTAATTCTTTACATTCGATTTAATTCTATAATTATTTATCTTTATCTCTGTAACACGTTAGTGGCCTTTCCATCTATTTCATTGGGGAAAGATGGGAACCTGTGTGACATTGTGTTTCCTTCTACCCCCCCCCCCCCCCCCCCCCCCCCCCCAAAAAAAAAAAGTGTGACATGCGTCACCCGAGTGTGCTGCGCATCGCCCCGGTGCCACTCTACAACTCCTTCAGTGATGTCCATCGCTTCATCCAAACTTTGGAAGCGTCTGTGGCCGCCAGCTGCCAGTGAGCCACGTACAGTCAGCAAGTCCAAAAAAAGACTCTTAAAAAGACAAAATAAACAAAACAAAACAAAACATGATGAGCTTTTTATTTTCATCGCTTGCTCTACAACATTACGTCAAAACAAAAAAAACATAGAACTCAACACAGTATGCATTCAAGCTTAAAAAGAAAGTGCCACCAGATTGTGAGTGTGGGTCCCCAAATTTCATCGTCGATGATGTGTCACAGAAGAGCAGAACAAATCCGACGGCCAAAAATAATGATGAAAAAAAATTGCGTTCTTGCTAACCGCTACTCACTAGGTACTCGAAATTTCCTCTCCAAATCCATAACCCCATTTGCTGCCATATGTGCCCTGCGATTGATTGGCAACCAATCCTTGGTGAAGTCAAACCAACATCTAGTACTTACTTCAAGAGAAGATTCTGGAGATTAATCACAAGAGTCAAGTTTTGTATTTGTATAGATATTTATTTTTTATTAATCATTTGTTATTCAACAGTATAAGAAAAGCTTCAGCTATTAATAATTTCCAAAATAGAGTAATTAAAAAGTTCTCGCTGATAAATCACACAAAATCTTCGTGAATTGTGATTACATGTATTGCAAGTTGTCTAATCTGTCTACATTTTAAACAATGCAGCAACCGTCAGCAAAAGAAATTGTCGAAATGATTGTGTCAGAGTGCCACATCGATATTTCTTTCTTCAAATATTACTTGACAACACGTAAAGCTAAATACTGTTTGTCTATGAACAGTCTATTGAATAAATTCCATTAAACAGTCACTTTTTTGCTATTTTTTAAACTACAAAGCAGGTCAACAAGACAATGTGATTAACTCAAGTCACACAAACCTCTTATATATACGGTACATATATATATATCCTCCTAAGACCTGAACTCTTGCAAGGCATGCATTTTTATTTTATTTTTATTTTCTCTTTGATATTTAGGCTAATTGGGACCTGATGAGTGTAAAAACAAAGAATTATCTTTTTACATGATGTAACGTCCTCGTAAGTGGACGCCAGGCCCTTGTAGTCCAAAATTTAACATTGTAGTCTTGACAACCCAAAACGTCATGTCCACACATGTGGACGCCAGGTCCCAGGAGGATATATATATAAATTTTCAAAGAGCTTCAAGAGAACCATGGCTTACAGAAGATTCAACACTATAAGACTTTCACAGAAGGAATGTGTCGGTTGAACTTGCAAATCTTTATGCTTAAAGATGATCACCACGGAATGAAGTCAAGATTGCCTGTTACTGTTATTTGCATCAAGCTTCTGACCACTTCACTCTCTCTTTATACTGTTCACTTGCAGTTAGAGTATGACATTCGGACAATCCTGTGTGGATTTTCAACTCAGAACCTTCCTAAAACAGGCTATAAAAAACAAAATCTAAAAACTGTCCCTAAATCACTAATTGCATGGGAGAAAAGAGAACAATTCACTTCCAGTGACACTTAAAAAACTGATGCTAGAATAACAAAGAATGTTCCCAAGTGTGATCAAACATTTGCTGTCGGAAATAGTTAATGTCGAGGAGGCAGTTTTCAAAAAAAGAAAAAAAAATCATATTTATTAAACTGTCATTATGACTTGGCAGTCCCAAAAAAATAATCAGGTGCTTACAAGGAGACAGGTCAACTGTCGGCCGCATCGTGTGCCTGCTCTGAGTGCACATCAAATGATGGACACCTTGTAAGTCCAGTCTTCTCTCGGTTGGTTGTTTTTCCTCAGGTATGGTGTTTTCTTACTCGTCACATAATAGGCACAAGATAGGGCCAGAGACGATCATTGATCGTTAACTGTTGTCTGGTAATCCAGTTTTGGCAAATGTGACAAAGTTTTTTTGTTTTTTATTTTTGTTATGTTTTTTAACGAAAATGTCAAACGCCCACTTTAAGCAAACCATCTTGATTGTTGAAACTGTAATGATGGAAAATAAAGCTTCAAATTTGTTTCATGGACCAATTGTTGTATGTTGACTCCTCCAGGTGGCATTTTTGGTTTAAATGAAGAGGTTAAAGAAAAGACCATTTAAAGTAATGACCAGGCGGTGTGCTTTTAGCTCGATGTTGAACACAGAGTGCCATCAAGAGAAGTAAAAAAGAAAATACACCTGGTTCATGAAGCAAATTTGAAGCTTCATTCTCCCATCATTAGAATACTGTAAAAAACAAAATAGAGAGAACACCAAATTTGGCACAAAGAAAATGTTGCGTGGGTTCTCTATCCATGGAGGTTAGGATGTTGTACGTGATTGCAGATACAATATCTGCAAAACAAATTGGGTACAAGAGTACAATGTGTGTATGTCATTTAATTTATTTGGCACTCTGCGGCCATTTGCATAACACTGATAGGAAATTGGATTAAGACTGTAGAGATCATCACATCAGAGACCAATCAGATCACAATTAATTTTAAGCTGGGGGTGGGTCAAGATTTATCTTGTTCACCTTTAGAGAAAGCATCAGAGTTAATCGTGTCAGGATATCTGTCTTTCTCATCTGGATTCTCCCTGCAAGGTGTCACATCCAATATTTAAAAAAAAGGGGGTGGGGCATGCTAAATACTGCAGTGTTTGTTTGTGGTGAATGAGCTTCTGGTGAGCCTCCATGGCAGCTAGCCGCAGTCTGGAATTGGCCACCTTCTCATTTTTACACTTTACTGCTCCAAAGGGATGTTGGGAACAAAATGTAGGAGATAGACCACAGTAGGTAGTACACACAGGGAGGGAGGAAGAATGAGCAGAACAGCATGACCACTCCTAAAAAGGGGAAATGAAAAGTGGGGGGATAGAATTTAGTAAAGAGAAGACAATGTGTTGTCAGTCAAATGAATGCCAAGGCGACGTGGCGCCAATAGGCGTGAAAGATGGTGCATCTTTTTATATTTCAAAAAGGATTTTAATATTTAATACAGTACAGTAATGAAATTACAAATTTGTGTGTTAACGTGCTTCCCTATTCTGACTGCAGCACTTTTTATATTTCCTGTGTGACAGACGCAATAAAAAGATTTGGATACTCTCAGTGCTTGGTTCTCCAATCTGCCAATAAGTTCAATATTAAATAAAGATTCAATAAAAAGGACAAACGCAACATTCCACATTGGTACGGTACAATATTGTATGACGATTAAAAAAAGAAGAAAGACAAGTATGTTGCCGGGTTATGTCTTCTTTTCTTCTGATTTTCATTGCTGCTCTCAGATAACATCATGGAAGTAGAAGCCTTACGTTGACGGTGTGAAAAGATATGAGCAGTTGGAACTGCTCCGTCCATATTGTTTGGCGCCTTTTTTGAGTATGGGCTGGTTCCAACTTTAGGTATAACTTATACACACCCAAGTAGGTCTTGTTTTCATTTTGAGAGTCCAAGCTGAAGTTATATTTAAGGTTGACTCATCATATGTCCAGCTGCAATTGTGCTCAATGCTAATGAGCATTTTGCAGAAACAACAAATTGAACAATTCCACTTACCATTTCACTGTACTGAACTAACAGAACATGCTCATCACATTGCAATACCATTAAAATTATCACATTGCATCGAAAGACATTTTTTTTAGACAGCAATGAGAAAAGAATGGCCTTACCTCCAGCATAGACAACTTTCTTCCAGGCCTGCGACTCCAGCACTCGGTCGTGAGGGTAGAAACTCTGACTAATCATGAATAGGATCATGGCCACAGCGAGGACACGCAGCATGGCCGTGTTGTTGCCCGACAGCAACGAGACACTGGCGAGGACGCCCGCCGAGTAGATGCAGGGCAGTCCACGATACATGAATGGGATTCCTGAAGGCCGAGATGAGAAACACTCAAGTTTAGAGGTTGTCTCTGTGGGCCATATGTTGGCGTGTTCCTAATGAATTGTCTTGACGAAACGTTAAAAAAAATACAATTAAAAAAAGTGCACACCAGACATAAAATAAAACATACAAGTACAAAACTTTACGGACAAAAATGACTCCTCCCTACCTTAGCTATGGGACACGGAAAAGCTCTGACATGAATGTGACATAGCACATGACGGTTACGATCACATCAGTCACTTGACTTGTGAATCATTCGGTACACAGCTTTATTGGTATGGAAAATAGATCAAATTTTAAAATACATCAGGTGGCGCAACACCCAAACCCTCAACTTGGCTGTCCCTCTGATGAGCTTCTTTCTAATGCTATCCACCATGGTCACTTCTGAGAACCTCCTCGTCTTCATCTCTTGCCCCTCAGTATCTATTTCGTATTTATTGAAAACCACGCTGGAAGAATGAATTCAAACATCCAAACCCTGGCAGCTGATCTGCTCACGTTGGGAAGTCAGGTTCGGTTTTAGAAACTCACCGCTCGAGAAGAAACAGAGGCGAACAAAAACTGAGAGGATGTAACACATGCAGAGGATGTGATCCAACAGGTCGGGCGTCCTCAGCAGCAGGGATGTGGCGATCCCAAACGTTGTGAAATCTGCAAAATCATCCAGCTTTGCACCTTGAGAAAGAAAGGGGGACGAGACAAGACGAGTTAGATCAAAAAATTGTCAGTATTTTACTGAACACGGTGTTCCGCCGCACGGTCATCCGCAATGCGGGAATTTCAGCGTCAGCGGCCATTCAGCAAACAACATTCTCCACTGCCTTGTCTCTTGATCCCTCAGGAGAAGCGGGCGTGCTTTTGAGCAGACAAGGAAGAGGTGAGTCGGGCCACGGCTGCATTGAACGAGGTGGCATTCTGAAGCGCAGGGTCAACCATTTTAGCAATTTCAGATATGCACAGAAACCAAAGCAATGGGATCACATGAACAATTGAGAGGCCATCCAGTGGAATTAGTCTACCTAATCACAAAGTTCATTTGACATAATACATGAGAGGGCAAAACAACTTTCACCTGCAAAGTCATGCAGAAAAACACGGCACAGACACAAAGCCCCCTAACATGTGCAGCCAACAATGGATGATGCACCTCAGAGCTATTTTGGGCTTTTGAGGAAAAAAAATGCAGTTATTGTGACTTGTGAGAGGACGACCGAAGTGCTGAGCTTTTCAAATGAGAAAACTGAATGAAAACTCAAAAGCTTTACGGGCTGTATTCTCCCATGTGTGAAAGTGGGAAAAGGCGCGCAGATGCATGCTTTTCTGGCTGCTTGGATTCCCCCATCGGCTTAAATCGGTCATTGACGGGTACGCATTCTGGGTCGAGCAAACCAAAAACATCAAATCTGGCCTGTCGTATATTCTCCCGTCAATTCAAGCATCTTTCATCTGATGCGCTTCTGAGGTTTGAGTAAATGAAGCACTCTGTGAAGAGGAAACATCATTTTGCACTTTCTATGATACACCCAGTGTTGGGAAAGCTCATTTTCTGTGCGAACAAGTTCAAAGTTCAATTTAGTTTTTTACACTTCATAGTTCATAGTCATTTATTTCGCCCCCTTTAATCATTTTACGGAAATACGTCAGAGCTGGGGCCAAGTTTGCAAGTACACAGCTGTTCTGAATACAAAGAGACTCACAAAGTACAGTCCCAGGAAGGTCGTACGTGCCGAGTACAAAAGACTGTACTCCTCATTCTTGATGTTGACAAACAGCCATTGAGTCACGCTGCTTACTAACAAGCAAAAAGAGTCCAACAGCTCGAAGCAACTTCCCCAACGACCATGACCGCAACAAGAGACTGAGCATGAAAACATTAAATATTGTTACTTGCATTGTCAGTCATCCATGAGTGTTTTTGAGTATATCAGGGTTATCTGGTTTTCTGTATCTTTTTTTTTTTTTTTTTTTTTTAAGCAAACTTCTCATTTTCACCTTTCATTCACTGTAACCAACACTGGTCTCTGTGTGCCCTGCGATTGGCTGACAATCGGTTCAGGATGTACCCCGCCAACTGCCGGAAACGTCTGGGATAGGCTCCAGCCTCGTGAGGATAAACGGCTTGGATAATGGATGGATAATCGTGTTGAGTGTTGCAGGGAAATGGAGTCTATCGCAGTCGATTTCACGCAAGGCGCATAAAGACAGACAACAGCGTCCCTGAGTGGGAAGTGAATCCACGCTGCCTGCACATACATCAACTCAAGTGAAAGAACCACTACACTGTCAAGTGACTGGCCATACAAGCTTAATACTTGATCAAGTATCAAGTATCAAGTACAACTTTATTGTCAAATGTGCTGTATGTGCGACATACAGCACAGATGAAATTCCCTCCCTCTTAAACAGACAACAAGAGGAGCCGCTGCGGGTGCCCGCGCTGCTGATGTAAGTCTAACTTGATCATGATTGAACACTCCCTGAAAATTTGAAAACCTATTTAACTTTTTGCGGTAGAGTGCTTTTCGGAAATGTCATGAAAGCTTAGTTAAGCACTGTCAAAATGTTCAACTATATGCAGGTACTTTTTTAATTTGACATTTAATGTTAGTAATTATAACCTACAAACAACTTTCTACTCAAACCTGAACTTGAATACATATTGCATTATTTAAAAGCAATCCGCATCCTTTCTCAAGGCTGTGTTTGCCTTACGGACTTTGGAAGACAATCCGGATGATTAACTGGCTTAGTGTCCTAGAGCAGGGAGCTTTGTGTTTTGCCAAACTGAAAAGCCCAACAAAGCACTCTCGACCACAACACTCCACTTACCTAGAGCAGAACAGGTGCCAAGCCTCCTGGCAACAGCTCCATCTGCCAGATCCAGCAGGTAGCCAATCAGAATCAACCAACATGCTGCATGATGGTGCCTAAACAAATCAGAATTATTTGATGGGAGCAAAATGCATGAGGATATGTAAATGAAATGTTGACCCGAGAAAGGGCCTGGCTATTCATATCTGTTATTTTTATATTTGGCTCGTTCTATATTAGGAATAGCACTACATCATGGCATTTACCTTTCACCATCAGGGGGCAATGCATTCTGGGTGATTGTCCATTACGTGTCCCAGAGCTGTGCTTGTGCAGTCTGGATTATTTTGCCACCACGGTAGGGCATATGTACGTATCTAATTAGTGTCTTAAACACGACTTGTGAGGGTGTTAGTGTCTTTTCAGTTTGTTAGGTAAGGTTGAACATTTGCTCATAATTCGAAATGGGACAACGTGCTTGGCACAAAGACAACAATATTCATCCCCTCCAAAACAACACCATGCCTATAATGAAGCGCAGTGTTGTCAGCCTCATGCTCTGAGGCTGAGTTTCGTCAGCTGGAGCTGACACCATAATGTGGAAGGAATTATGAACAGTTTGAAACCGCCATCAGTCTGAGCAGAAATCTTTCCAGCTTCTGCTAGAGAGCAACGTACTAGGATGTCTGAGATTATATTTCGGGTTCACCAGAGGCACTTTACATCGGGGCCAGTGTGCTGTGACTCCCCGTTTAATGAGCCTGAATGTGATTGGCTTATTTTGAACGCTTGCAAGAGGGAATCCACACTTGTGCAACCACATTAGAGGCTAAAGTTTTCAAATGATGTACAGTATCTTGGTCTCATCTTTTTATTGTATATCACAAAAACCCTGCATTTCAACTAAATCACTGTTATTGCAACAAAGCTGTAAAGGATATTCTTCAATGAATAGAGCTGCATGGACTCACCCATCAAGACTGCTGAGGATGGAGGCTATGCCCATGACCATGTTGGCAACTGATAGGGCATTAGCAGCATTTCTACGAGCAAATTCCTTGATCTGGAGTCCCGTGGCCTGATCGCTGAGAAACAACTTGTTGGTGCACTGGAAGAGACCTGCGATCATATTACAGCGGCAGTTAGTAGCCATCCCGGTGAAGCTATGTGCCAGACTAAAGCTAAAACCCTACCTATCCCACAAACGTGCCGGTTGACCTTAGTATGTCGAAACGTGAACCATTCATCCCAGTCTGAGTTAAATCTCAGCTGTGAAAAGCAAAAACTGGATACGAAACGACCTATCGCATAAAACGGAGTCTGCTATCTAATATAAAAGAAGCATCACTTGTCACGACATGTTTATTGGGCGGGAACCGGCAGTACAACATACGCGCCCATATTCGGATAACAAGAATGCATTCATTTAGTCAGGGGTTAGCAGCCTACAGCATGCATCATTAGTGTCCTCCACCCACGCGATCTAAGATTTGTTAACTATTACACTGGTCAACAGCAAATTTTAATCAGAGACACTAAATTGTATCTTCACGCTTATTTCAAAAATGTCTTTACTTCTTTTTCGCACATCAGGTTTTTGAGACATTTTCATTTTTGGGTTTGAAGTTTGACTGAATAAAGTTTGCGCAATACGGATTTTACCATGCATTGTAATTTACAGCCTAATGTTTCCAAAAAAATAATTCCACTTCTTGTTGAACCTAAGCCTTAATTCAGAAAAATTCTAAACATTACTATGTTGCATATTACATAAATCCAAAGACCTGATATGCTAGCAAAAAGAAACGCTGGCAGATTCAGAATCAGTTAAAAAAAAAAAAAAACATAAGTTTACCTGCATCTCTGGTTAAAAAAAATGTTGGCCACACTGAAAAATGTTGAATTTACACAATTTTATTTTGCCATGTGGTTGCACAAAATAAAATTGATCCACATCCTTTTTTTTTTTTTTTTAACGTAGATTATCCACCTACTATAATGCACATCTAAGTGGTAGTGAATTCAACACACAATGCTTTTCAGTGTTATTGTTATATGCATTGAAGTACTGTATTTGACAGTTTCCATTATGCAGTCAGACATTATCAAGGGTTTCTCTCACTCTACATATCACACACCAGTTTGAATTTACTTGCATTCAAACATGTGCATTGAGTGCACGTGATTAAAATGTGGTCGAGGACCGGACTTGGGCATTGCTGCTCAAAAGGGTCACAAAGCGTGCTGGAGCCCATCCCAGCTGTGTTTGGGCGAGAGGCAGGGTACACCCTAAACTGGTCGCCAGCCAATGGCAGGGCGCACATAGAGACAAACAAGCATTCACACCTATATACGGACAATTTAGAGTCTTCAATGAGCCTCGTTTGTGGAATGTGGAGTACTCATATAGAAAACCCAAACAGGCACAGGAAGAACATCCAAACTCCACACTGGAAAGCCGGAGCCTGGGTTTGAGCCCAGAACCTCTGCAATGAGAGGTGGATGTGCGATAACCATTTGTTCAGTTGTTGTTCACATGATTCTTTTTTTCTGTCAGTACACACATACACACACACATATATACACACTCACACACACACACACACACACACACACACACACACACACACACACACACACACACGCACACACGCACACACACACGCAAACAAGCACTGCTCACGAACAATGGACATTTGGGTAACTACGTACATTCACTATTGGCTACAGTGAGAGTGTGAATGAATTGCAACAACTGCATTGACACATACCAGACGTGAGATCAATTTGTCTGCTAGCACCAATCAACAGAGGTGACCTAGGACAATGTGGCAGCAGCTAATGGGCCCAGTCTATTGACAAGGTTCTACCGAAGCATCGATTTTAAAATAGAAAAAAAGCTTGCCTGCCTTGTTTGAATTTACTGCTGAGAGAACATACAGTACACTGAAATAGACAATGTTTACTTTTGGTTTCATTTACAAGTTCTTTTATATTAAAGTGACGCTAATTTTTGCAATATGGATTCGAGTAACAGCTACATACACGACATACATACTGTGCAGCCATCAACACAAAGTCAGCGAGATACAATGAAAGCTGACACTAGCTCGCGCCGGCCAAAAAAACTGTCTTTGCCCCCCACAAATCAATATTTGTTTTCGATCCATTTTTCTACCGCTTTCTCTCATGTCATAGTACCGTCCAAGACAGTGTGCTCAGATCATGACTTCAAAAGTTGCAATATAGATTTAAATGGTGCATTGTAGCAGCCAGTATAGCAAGTTTCACCCTGAACTTCCTGTGATTCCAAAGGCAGGGCAGTTCAAGAGATTCTTCATCTGAAAGAAAACAGCGGATGAGACAAGAGCAGACAGCCACGAACAACTTTTTCACTGCAGGAATGCTTTTACTTTACTGAAACGTCCCATTCTGCATGACACCTGAAAATACTTTCAGACACACTGGCTTGTGAGTATCACAAAAGAGAAACATGCAGCTCGTCTTTTGAGGGGTGTTGTTGAGACGACACTATGTCGCTGGAAATCAAACGCACACAGATTCAGCCAATTTCAAGCAGCTCGCGACATCTGAATTGCTGATGAATGTATGATGGCAAGTCCCATGTTACATAAGACTACCACGTTACCTATTATCGACTGAAAGGCTGAATGAGAGGACAGAAAAACAACAGGAATTGAAAAATACAGGAAGGCATGACATCCATTTGAGCGCTAAGACGACGGGAACATACAAATGCATGCAAGGCTATACTATGTTAGTTCAGTGATGATTTAAGAAAACTTCATCCCATTTATTCACTGCAACCTAAATCAATCCTCAATTTGCCCAGACGAGTGCACAGTAATCCAGATTAGATTGATGGACCTACCGGAGGATGGTGTCAACAGGATCATGACTGTCTCTGAATCACAACAGCTGAAAGACAACGTGACAATGTATGTGAAAAAGCATCAAATATTCCACTTTTCAAACTTTTTTTTTTCCAGACCCAAACTGTTGCTTTAGTTTTCATTTCCATCTGACCGAACACACACTGCTTTTTGGGTTTTTTTTTTCAAACGCCTCTCCAAATATTTAGCACCTGGTGTCACAGAGCTGCACCATCAGCACCAACCATCTTGTCAACACATTTAGTGCAAAATTCCCAGAAATGCAATCATATAAATGATATAACGCAGGGAGGCTCTGTTGCAAGTGGTGCAACTGTGTCACAGACGGTGCAATTTCACTTTAAATGCGTCATTTTGTGAGACTACGAGTTGATCATCTTACGTCACCTTACCTGGAGTGAGCGCCAAGCAGAAGAGAAAATACTCAAATTAGGCGATCAATGCCGATTAAACACGCCCCCGAACTGCGCGCTCTTTCTTTACTACTATTTTCCTTCCTATTCCCGTGACGTTATTCTGTCAGCAGCATCAGCAGCACGTTTACCTGTCAACGTCGCGGGAGCGTCACCGACGCAGCCTTTTAAAGCGCAAGGCGCAAAGCGCTGGAAGATTCCACCGGAAGTGACACGTTCTAGGCTTCGACGAGTTTCCATCATGCAGGGCTCGTATGGTCAGCGCTCGCGGACAAAGCGTGCAAGAATGTGCATGGAGCGGGATAAGTGCAAAACGGAACATGCGTGACATTTTTGTCATTGCACACCGGGCACCTCAAAAAAAAATGCTGCGGTGACTATTCAACTTAAAGCATTCACGTTCAGAAATATATGGCGTTCATATAGTAAGCTGGAACAAATGCATTGTGCATGTTCACATCACATGAATCCATATTTGTGCATCTCATTTCAGAAATGTCTGAAGTGTCCTCTGTAATGGCTACGTTCACTTTTTAAAACATTGCACAGTAACGGGTCTCTGGCATGCTTCAGTCCAAATACTCAAAGGACAAAGAATTGAAACACACTCAACATACACTTTTAATACCCTGGTTGAAATCACTATGGTCAGTCTCATACCTCTGCTCACCTCACTCCTACACTGAAAAATATATCCATGGACAAGCAGTTTGTTACCACGGCAATAAGGAGGTATTGACACGGTTGGCTACTTGAAAAAGTGAATGCAAACTCCGAAGGGCACGTTGTAGAATGAGTTGTATTTCCCACTTAATTCATTAGCAAGCCACTTGTCATTGGTGTTGCCGGCATATCTGTGTATTTGGCGCATGCAGTGGAGGGAACACCCAACTCAAAATACTGCCCAAAGTCAATGTGTCACTGACATTGGGAAAAAATGATGTATTTTACATATATGACAAGAGCCATACAAGGGCAGCACGCAAGTGGAAGGTGAAAACCATAAAAGCAAGATGGCGGAGCAGAACCAGTTCAGAAGTGACCGCAAAGAAAAAGCCTAATCATTTGGCTGAAGGATCGTCCGTGTTGAAGTAAAAGTGAGCAATATAGAGGAAGAGTTAAAAAAAAAAAAATGATTGGCGCGGTATCCTCAATGGAGAGTCCTGAAGGAACAATTTAAGCTGAGTTTTGACATGGAATCATCACATTGATGAGCCAAACTGTTATTTTTCACTCAACTCTTTTTGAGTGCACACATTGTTTACGGAACTTGGCCAAAGTATCCATCAAGGACATCCATCGCTATTCTTGAACCTCCTCCAGAGCACTGAGCAGCAATTTAAAGAAGGGCCTTTCGCCTCCTCTTGCATGCACAGGAATGAATGTGCAACGTTAACATTCTTTCAAAACTTGTTTTACCTGTATGTGTTTAATGTGAGTTATCGGTATTCTCATAAAATAGATCCAATGACATCCAGGCATCCAGACATGCACACAAAATGCTTATTCGTGACCGAGAAATAGCTATCATGTGTACACAAAATACTACTTGGGGGTAAAATTTCTATCCCTTGCAGAGTACCATATTATGACAACGCAATATTAATAATATCCGCCAGATGCCGCTAAAGAGTAATCTCTCTCTCTCTCTCTCTCTCTCTCTCTCTCTCTCTCTCTCTCTCTCTCTCTCTCTCTCTCTTCTCTCT
>NW_017805502.1:599297-600134 GCF_001891065.2 Hippocampus comes
CACACACACACACACACACACACACACACACACACACACACACACACACACACACACGCAAAGTCCAAACGCAGCTTGCTTTCATTTATGCATGCTTTCAGTATCTGCCTTTTTTATGAAGGAAATATATTCAAAAGCATGACACCCATGTACAAGAAAAGTACATGACGTGTATAAGTTATTAACCAAATAATGATGGAAGGCGAAGTAACTTAATTTCAACCCATTACTGGGCTGCCAGAAAAAAGGACAAGTGAGGAGAATTAAGGGATAAGAGTTTACAAAATATAAGTTTACAAAATATTCATCCTCAATGTTGTATGAACTCTAAGATGCCATTGCTCAGGTGGTTAAGTGGTTGTCTCCCAGCCCAAAGGTTGTGGGTTCAAGCCCGAGTCCCCGTTTGCATGCATTGCTCCTTGAGAATAACCAGTTGCTCCTGATTCTGTGTGATCGGGTGACGTCAAGAGTGTAGAAATGCTTTGAGTGCCTGGAAAGAGCAAAAGCGCTTTGCAAGGGAAGGCCCATTGACCCATTTATTGTACTTTACTACCACTGCAGAGTCAATGGAGAGCGACATGCTCTTTTGGATGTTTCTTTTTCAGTGTTCAAAATGTTGACGCTATGTGTTTTATACCATGTAAAAAATTAATAATAATAATAATAAAAAAATAAAAAATACATAAAGACGTACCTCGGATTGAATGCCTGGATTCTGAAAAAAAAACATGAAAACAAACGTCTATAGCAGCGGTGTCAAACATACGGCCCGCGGGCCGGATCCGGCCCGCAAAGGAGTTTAATCCGGCCCGCGAGATGATTATGTAAAGCATCGGT
>NW_017805502.1:600393-603806 GCF_001891065.2 Hippocampus comes
TGGGATCAGTTGCAATGCATATATGTGAATGATAAAAGTAAATTGCACATTTGTCGAAGGAAATGTAAGGTGCTTCATGAAATGTTTTGTAAAAGATATGTTCATTAAATTTCAATATTTTCCTAATGTTCTTGTGCTTCTTTATACCAAAACAAAGGAAAGACATATTGTTTTGGTTATTTATAGCAAAGTATTGTGTCATTTTAATGGTCCGGCCCACTTGACATCTACCGAGGCCGTATGTGGCCCACCATGTGAAATGAGTTTGACACCCCTGGTCTATAGCATTGAATGAGATAATAATAACAATAATAATGATAATAATGATGATAATGACAATTAGATTCGCTCTTCATTCATCTAGAACTGCTTAAAACAACAAAGCCTATGTAGGAATAGTGGTTACGATTGCGTGACTGTCCGTGTCTTATGTTAGGTGTTGTGTTATATTATTTTGGTATTTTATGTTAACTGTTCTGGAAAGCGCTTTGTTACAGCTGCAGCAGTTGTGAAAGCGCTACATAAATAAAGATGTATTATATAATAATAATAATAACAATAATAATAAAAGAAGGCATGTGTTGACCAAAATGTGATAGAAATAATAAGAAAGATTATGAGACCTTGCCAAAGTGGTTTCAAATACAGTACAATGATTCTGATGTTGGTCATTTTTGACCCCTGATGGAAAGTGTAGGGTCCAGTCATTCATGCATCTCAGAGTTAATCATAAATCCGTCAAATAGTATTTAGTGACAAAAGTAACAAGTGATAAGAGTCCTGGTGAGACCTCCTTTTCTGATGGACAAGTACCGTCTTGGGCTTGGAGGAGCTGGTAAGCAAGCTCTGCCATCTAGTGCTGAAGAGTGTCCAGTTTTTTTTATTGTCAAACATGAATGGAAGGCAACTACAAATGCCTCATCTCTTCATCTTGGAAATTTGGCTTCCTTTTAGAACTTGATGCTCTCATATTCCTTGAACAAATTTGAAAGACTTTTATTATTGCACTGTACTTCAGTCAATAGCAACCCATTACCAAGTTCAATATTAATACAAGCTAATGTGTGTGGTGGTGGTGGTGGTGGTGGTGGTGGTGGGGGGGGGGTTCATTTGTGGCAGTTGAAGCTAATTGATTTCAATAAGTTGAACCAAAATAGGCACATTTATTGGACTTCCAAACAAGCAGGCAGCCTTAAGCAATGTTCTGATAAAATAGCTTTTACTAGATTTATTGGACACTGAAAAAAAGCACGCTCTCCTACAAAGTGTAAGGACTTTTCAAACTTCAAGTGTGCTTTATCTTTTTCATGGATTCCAACATGCATTTACAAGTCTCAGAAAAACTCGATGTGAGTTCCAGACAGCCTTAGGTGTCAGAGTCACACCGCTTTGGGAAGATTATCGTGCATGATGGACACATTAAATATTTTTGTTTAGAGGAGTGAGGCTTTGAATCATCGCCTAACAATAATCATTAAGAGATGTTGATGTCCTTATGCTCGACTAATACAAAAGATACGAGACTGCAGGTTCAGGCGCAGAAGTCCGGTGGGCAGGTGAATCGAACCTTGTAGTCTTCGCATTGTTTCTCGGTCTGCTCATCATTCACACACGCGAAGCCGTGAGTAGCGTCATACCTGTAAAATACATTTTATTAAAGTAAGAAGGAGTTGTGTTTGTAATTATACGACGCCACTTCTTTGACTTTTCACCTCAGCTATTTCAGCACATTTGTGATGGAGATTACTCATTCATCCACTGATTATCTTTTTCTTGCACTTGCATTCTTGCATTATCGTATTCTTGCACATTTCGTAAAGTTAGAATGTACTTCCGGTAGCATCAAGATTTTGAATCTTTTAACGTTTGAAACCTGCAACACAAAGTCAGCATTCGCTGGAATGACATGAAAAAATATTATAATATTGCTTATGCCACAGTGGTGGTCATAGCGCTGTAATAAGAGAGGCTAGTTCTCTCCTCGCACTTTTTGAGAAAAATCCCCATCCCCCATCCTCACCAGTTGATTTATCAAGTGACAGATGGATGAGAGAGCGATTGTTGTGGGCATTGTAGTTTGGCCCACTCACGTTTGAAATACATCGCCGGTCTTGTGCGCTGGGATGCCAGATACTGTCATGGCCTCCACCGCTACAGGCTGAGAGCAGACCCCCGCAGCATTCACCCTTTGCACTTTGTCGAGAGTCTCGTAATCGCCGCCGTTGGTAGGATTGTCTACGTTGAACCAGCCAGTCCTGCAAGCTGTCATTGAACACGTGAGAGACAAGAATTGCTCAAAAGACCAAAGTGGAAGTTTTTACAATTTGAATCTTGAGTTGCAAAAAAATAGACAGACAAGCATAAACAAAAACTCACTGTGACAGAAATCGGAGGGACACGTCAGCACCACTTTGTAATCCTCGCATTGTTTTGCACTCTTCTGATTCTCATTGATGCATGCAAACCCAAAAATAACATCGTAGCTGCAATTTAAAAGCACAAGTCACACCGAGCACAATTTTCTTTTCTAATTGGGATGTGAATGTGAATGAAGGACTCACAAGAGGAAGATGTCTCCCGTGTGTTTCGAAGGCAAGCCGTCTTTTGTCCTGGCCTCTATTTGGAGCGGATTCCCGCAGACCTGATTCGGGTAAGCCTTCATCAGCTGATACAAGGCCTCCACGTCACCCTCGTCTGATTGGTCAACATCGCTATTGAACCATCGTGTGCGGCACTCTGACACTGAGACATGGATCAATACATTTCCACGTTTAGCACAATTTCTTTGTCAGTTTTGTACTCATTTTAGACCACCTTATGAAAACTTAAAAATGGTGCAACAATTATCTGCACCAACTGCACAACTGTCATCGTATTGTACCACTGAGCAGTTTATCTCTGCTCGATGACTCTGCACATTGTCGCACAGCTGTCATTGGGTGGTACTACTGCTCAATGGTACCCTTACGTTACGGAAAGTCTTTTAATACTGATCTGTCATTTCCTTGTTTATCATAGTTGCTTGTTATTGAAAATACAAGTGGAGCCTTTACTATCAATCCATCCATCCATTTTCTGATCCACTTATCTTAACAAAGGGTTGGGAGCATGCTGGAGCCTATCCCAGCTGTCTTCGGGTAGTGGGTCGGGGACATCCTGAACTCGTTGCCAGCCAATCGCAGGGCACACAGAAACGAACAACCATCCACGCTCGCACTCACACCGAGGCACAATTTAGAGTGCTCCATTAACCTGCCGTGCATGTTTTTTTTTTTTTTTTTTTTTTTTGTAATGTGGGAGGAAACCTACGGAGCCCCTAAGGGGACATGGAAGGAAAAAAAAAAACTTTGCGAGATCTCGCAAAGTAATGCGTTTGCTCAACGCATATATATATATATATATATATATATATA
>NW_017805502.1:603839-674351 GCF_001891065.2 Hippocampus comes
ATATATAAACAAGCTGAGACCGGAAATAGATCACTCGCATTCTACTCATAATCTTTTTTTTTTTTGAAAAATTACATGTTATTCAATGGCTGATTGAAGTTTACACGGTAAATTGCCATTGGTTACAGTTTACAACAATTTGACATGAATCCATCCAACCATTTATCCTGTACGGGATTGCTGGAGCCTATCACAGCTGATATCCGGTGGAAGGCAGACCACACCCCGAACTGGTCGCCAGTCAGTCGCTGTGCACACATAGAGACAAACAACTATCTACACCCACATGCATTCTCTCACCGAGTGGGAACCGATCCCACGCTGCCCGCACACAAGTCAGGCGACTGTACCACTACATCATCAGTGACCTGTCATGCATCCAAACTCGTGTTTCATCGCCAAACAAGAGTTTGATTGATTTGAGATAACATGCGATATCAGAATGTTGCGGGGACTGATTGTGAGGCTGCATGTGGCGTCCATTTTTGCGTAAAGAAACATGACTTACCTTGACAGAACTCTTCGGGACACGTGAACCTGACCTTGTAGTCTTCACAGCTCTTGTCAATCTGATCTGCATTCCAACATGCAAACCCATGTGTAGGATCCAGGCTGTAAACAAAACGACTGTCAATCGAGGATTGTGTCGCCGATGTCCTGACGCTGAATTTCCTGAACATGATCTCACTTTAAGAATGTCTCTGGAGTACTGGAGGGAGACCCTACGGAAACGACCTGGGCTTGGATGGCTATCGGCCGGGGGCAGATCTCTCCGGGGTACTTGAGGAGCAGATCACCGAGGAGCTCAAAATCTCCATGTCCTTCGGGGTCATCCAAGTCAAACCAGCCCGTCTGGCAAGCTATGGGAATCACAACCACAAAACACCCTCAAACTGAAGAATGACGTCATTTCGTTTGTGTTTTTGTTCACAAACCTGAACAGAAATCTCCAGAACAGGTGAACTTGACCTTGTAATCTTCACATAGACCCCAGGCTTGCTCTCTGTTGAGGCACAAAAGGCCCTCGGACGCATTGTGGCTAAAAACATGATTTAAATCACGTATTAAAAGTTGCTTCCCGTCTTTGGTGTTCCCCAACCATGCATAAGAGTTGCACATTTCTGTTAGATATGTATTGGGTGTTCAGTCTTTTCCTGTTTTATCTTTTGTAATGCAACACTTTGCGCTCTGCAGTTGGTTTTAAATGTGCTTGAGAAATGCAGTAAATTAGAATTGAACATTGGAAACACACACACACACACACACACACACACACACACACACACACACACACAGAGCCATGTCGTCTATTCTCCCAAAGTGAACAAGTAGGCAAACCTTCACATGGTTTGCCATGTGAATGTCATCCACACCAAAGTAACATTAATTTGCATCAAAAAAATAACCATCTTTTGGACATTATCAAATAAAACCTGAAAGAAAGCAACTTCTTTCTTCTTTTCCTTTCGGCTAGCAACCTGAAAGAAAGCAACTTCTTTCTTCTTCTTTTCCTTTCGGCGAGCATCACAAAATAGCTTTCAAATGACACTTTCAGAGAGAGAGTGCTGTACATCCAAAAATAGGTTTTGTATGTTATTATTCTACTCTATTCTATTCTAGTGTTTTTCTCTCTCCTCTTCACTATTGTTTTCTGCGTACATCAAGAATATCGAGGCGCTGAAAGCAAACTGACAGGTTTCCTGGTCTGTCTCCCCCTGTTGTTCATTGTTTATGTCCCTCTGGGCGGGTTGTAACCGGGATACGTAAATTCCTGTGTTTGACATTCTTGGCCAATAAATCTGATTCCGATCCCATGTCCACTAAAAGTAACTGTGGACCATTTTAAGTTTCATGTGGCTAGTTCACAAAAGGAAATGTTTAAAAAAAACAAAAAAAAAAACGGCCATACGTGTGGAAGATGTTCCACGTGTGCTGAGACTTGATCCCGGCAACAGTCTGAGCCTCCATGTCCACTGGCTCAGAGCAGATCATGCGTCCATGTTTGCTTCTCAGGTCAGTCAAGAGCTCCGAGTCACCTTCTCTCGAAACATCTCCATCGTCAAACCAGGCAGTCTGACACGCTGGGGGAAACGAACTACTAATTATTTCTAGGATCAGTAACTTACAAAATGGACACGAGACTTACTTTCAAGTGCATAAATGGCAGATAAGTGCAGGTCTGGAGGAAGACAATGGTTGTATATTCATCAACATTTATACTACATAGCGACGTACAAGTCTTTCATTTTATTACCTGAGATAAAGAAGCAAAATGCAATGCTCTGCACAACAACAAATGAAACAAAAAAAACAACAAAAAGTTTGATTTGCAAGTGAATAGAATGAACATTCACAGCAGTGGAAAAAAAAAAAAATCTAATCGACTTACCTGAAAGAAAATCATGACTGCATACCATCTGATTTTTAGGAGCGAATGATCGTTAGATTATGACATAAATTGACATCAAATACTCTTTTTGGAGTTTGCTCAGAAGCTTCATGTGGCAAAATGAGACTGAATGCAACATTCATGATAGATAATCACATCCTCTAGATTCCTCCTTTGACCAATGGACTTGCTCCGCTGGGATTTTGTTGGAGGGTGGGTGCTGCGTTTTTTTTCTTTCCTTACTTCCCACAAAGGAAGAAAGAAATGCAACACCTTGTCTCAACATGACAACCACTAATGGGTGAAGTGTGGTGGATCTTCAGGCGGGGAACGTCTTCATTTCATATTTCGCTCCGACTATAATTGACTTAAATGCAGATCCCGTTTCTTAACAGAGCTCACAAAGATCGCAGGTCACAAAGGCGTGAGACACCACCCAGTATTCAGCCTGTACCGAAGAAAGGTCTGGATATGATATGAACATGCTTCAGCTCATGCCTTAATGGAGTAGATGTATTCAGGTTGATTTATCTGGATCATTTTTTAAAATAGTTTCAATTCTGACCTGAAGGGTTACGTTGTGAGGCAGTTGGATTGTTATGGTTTCAGTTGTCTGATAAGACTGTAAAAAAATCAAAAACACAATTTGTACTGTACTTTGGGGGGGGGTGCTAAAAAAGTAATTTGATTCATAACAACTTTACATTAATGACGATGTTAGTTAGCTCAACAAAGCAAGTAAGTTGCTTGCTCCAAAACAATTTGCTAACTTGTTTGTTCCCTTAAGATGGGGGACAAATCTCGGGACAGTTACTTCTATCAACATTTATTTCTTTGTTGAAATAATGCGGGAAAGCCAATTTCGGCATTAGCAAAACTTAAAACATGTCGTTCAACTACCCAACTTAAAATTTTGTCAAAGTTTGATGCCTTGAAATTTTCAGTTGACCCAACTTACTGTATTTTTTTTTTACAGTGTGCAAATTCTGCGATCTTTCTTGTGAAATGTGGGAAAACCAACTTTCACAAAAGCAAAACTGGAACATTTAGTTAAACTTCCCAACTTCCAAACTTATAAAAGTTGTTTGCCTCCAAAATTTGAGTTGATCCAACTCTTTTGTTTTTCTTTAAACAGTGCGGTCTTATGGCATTTATGGTTCCAATAGACTCGTCTCCCCCACTTTTGCCCACATTCGGTGTATACTAATGTGATGGCCCATCAGCTCCCGTATCATAAAAATTCTCAATCAGCATCGCTGCATCCTGGAGGATGGTCGGCAAGAGTTTCTTACTCGTGGGTGTTTTCTTGAGTTTGAAAACAAAGCCTCTCAAAAGATATGTCTTGTCGTCACGTGGTGCAGATTTGCTGTCATTGGAGATGACCACCAATGGATTTGGAGAGGGATTGTGGTCCCCCTGATTCTCTTATGTAAGTGCCTCTTGATCATCGCATTGTTGGCAAAAACCTTTTCACTTTCAGTGAAAGTTGAGCTGCTATTCTTAACTGTACTTCACTTACGGCTCATGTAGCCGTATAAGCAGCAGTCTGGCTTCTTCATTCGGGAGGCGAACCTGTTCAGTGTTATTAACAATGCAAGACAATGACGTTTGTAAAAAGAGTGCAATGAATTGGGTGTAACCTGAAATCCAACGCTGAATCCCACTTCTGAATATGCTTGGGGATAATATTGCCACTTTCCCAGTATCACTCGCACGTGACCTCAATCATGTGGGAGCGAGGGTGGGATGTCGGCAGAATGCATCGAGGAAAAATGTAGCAACATCCAGGCGACCAAATAAAGCCCACAATATCACAAAGAGCACATGAATTTTGTTTTTTATTTAAGAAACACAAAGGGTAGGTGCACGTCGCTTCAACACTGGGCCATCGGGTTGTCGTGACATAAACAATATATTGTGAAGTCAAATTTGATCACTTGAGCCAATGCATCGAAAGTTGGGAAAAAAAGAAACAAAAAAAAACATCCTGACTAAAAGTGCACCTTTTATAAAGAGCTCAAATCAAAGACCAATGCTGGGTTTAAAAAAACAAATACATCTCGCATGACAATGCTTCCACTTAGCAACAGTGTACATACTGTATGAAAATCCAGTTTCAGAACCTAGCTTGATATCGTCCTAACTGGACCACAGCCTGGACTCTATGCCCATATCACATATTCACATTCTAAAAAGACACAATGGCAATTTTCTGCAATTTTAAAACCAAAGTTTGTAGCCTGATGTTTTGAAGAACTTTTCTGGGAGGAAATTGGGGGATGTGCTCAACCTTGAGGGAGATATCCAGGCAACGCGTGACACCCAGAGGAAGGAAAAAAATGCTCTAAATCTATAGAGTTAAAGGAGGCAAAGACTTGAAGAATAAATAAGAATGAAGCAGCACTAACTTACAAGATGGTGCTCATATAAACACTTTAAGCCCCCCCCAAAAAGAATTGTGTTGTTCTTAAAAAAAAAAAAGAAAAAAGAAAAGAAAGGGGGGAGCATTCCTGATTGGAGGCACACGAGTCGCAGCAGCTCCAAAAAAACAGGCTGACATTGTGCACCGAAGGTTCCGTTTGACTAAAGCATCACAAGAACAAAACATTTCAATGCACCTTTGGGATAACAGGCACGCACCGTTGACTGACTCAAGTGGCCTTCAAAAGCTACACAGATCATATGAAACTCCATTTTTGAGATCTACTCAATCAAACAAGGCTGTGGTGTCAAAAACATCCAATCATTTCAGTGTGAAACCAAATAGCACACCCTAAAGTAAATATAAGTGGAAACCATTGTCCTTCTGAAATGTTTTGACCAATTTTAAATCAGTCAATCTACTTTATGTGGTTTGGTGCAAAAACCAAGCCATCTTGTGTCAGATAACTTCATTTTACTTGATGCAAAATCACTGATAACATTTATGAATCTTATTGACCTTAAAAAAAAAAATGTAACCACGACTACAGCCTCTGCTGTATGCTTGTGTCTGACATCATTTAGCACCAAGTCTTCTTTTTTGTGTTGAAAGAAAAAAAAAAGAAGCCAAACGGAGACAACACAAGTGCTCCAAAGCTAATGTCAAAACGCGACCATGTTTTTGTTGCTGATGACCTGAGTTGTGTCGTGAAACTGCATGCGGCTGTACGTGCTCCGAGCGCCTGCTCTGTCCCCACAGCAAGCAAACGCACTCATGCAACACCGACGGCAAAAGGAAATCTTCGCCATCAGCAAGTCATTGTAGTACAATGGTGAAAACCTCTGGAGAAGCAGTGTTAGGTGCCAGAACAATTTCTAGGAAGTGCAGTTATGGTTAGTTTGCAAGTTCTCCTCCGCCCACAAATATTATATATATTCATATGTATATAAATAGAAATTCAGTGCTGTAAAAACCTCTTCAACTCCATAGGATCTGATTTCTCAGGGCTAATACTACTGCTCAAAGTATGTAAACTGCATGTTATCCTTCTTCCAGACTTAAAAATAAAAAGAATAAGGAAGAGAAGAAATGTTTTTAATGTTTTTCTGATTTGTTGTGGTTTCCACACCAAGATCTTGCCGCAATGTCTGATTTTTGGTAGCAGCTGAGCACCAAGTTTGTGTAAGGTTCTACGTGCGTCAGTCTCTCTGTGCGAGTGTGTCGATAAAAATCACTCCACAGTCTTGATGTGTGTTTGTGTACTGCGTGTGAGTATTTGGGAGTTTGTCTTTGCACGCGTGTGTTGTGTACATGGTCTATGACGTGCACGGCTGCACGTTGACACTGTGAGCTGCGTGGCCTTGCAGGTCGATGGTCCGGGCCTGCTGACCTTCTCGCCGGGTGTTCATCAGGGACAGGTTCCTCACGCACCCTGTCATTCCAGAGGAGAACTTCCCTCCTGTCATGGCTGCCATGTCTGGAACACCGCCTGTCACATAACCATACACACTCACAAACCGGCCAACCATGACTGTCCCCTTTGAGCGACTTTTGATATTTTGGATTTCACATTTTGTGGGGTGGAATGTAGCGCACACGATGGGGGGGGGGGGGGGGCTTCACTGTAATTGTGCAGGTCACCATGAAGTCCACTCACCGAGGTAAAGCGGTCCTTTTGTATTGACCATGATGCTTTTTCCCTTTGACTGTCCATGGAGCGCAGCTCCTCCATCGATTTGGATGTAGCCATCTTTTCCAGTCCTGCGAGGCAAGGAAACCAACACCATTTGTATTACCGTACCATTTTCTACCGCTTATCCGGGATCGGGTCGCAAAGACAGCAGCTTTAGCAGGGAAGCCCACACTTCCCTCTCCTCCGCCACGTTTTGCAACTCTGCCGGAGGGATCCCAAGGCGTTTCCAGGCCAGCTTGGAGACATAATCTCTCCAGCGTGTCATGAATCATCTCTGGGGCCACCTGCTGGTGGGACAGCCCCGAAACACTTCACTAGGGAGGCATCCAGGAGGCATCCTAATCAGATTCCTCCCACGCCCAGGTTTTTGCTTGAGTGACTGCTGAAGCTGCGTTCCGCTTGGCCAGCGGGTAGGTCCGGCTGCCTCCGGAGGCCCAGGCGCCAAAAAGGCCCTGTAGGAGTCTTTCTTCAGATTGACAGCATCCCTTACTGCCGGTGTCCACCAGCGGGGGGGATTGCCGCCACGACAGGCACCGACTACAATTTATATTGTCCGTGCATAGTCACAATTACGCAGAACTTTTTTTCAAGGAACATGTCCAAGGATCATTTTTGCCTCTTTTCTGTCACTGCACTAAAACTTGTCTTAGTTGGATAGGTCTTTTTTGTGATTAAGGGATATATAAATAAATTTGACCGGACTTTTTTCTTAGCTATTGTCCTGTTTTCGCTTTAGTCGCCTTTCACAGACTTGATTTTTATGTGATTTAACTTAATATTTACATCTAGCTTTATGCTTCCACTGTACTTCATTTCAGACTGCAGTTTGCAGTTGGTTTTGAATGTCATCATGTTGTCCTTTGAAAAACATTACACAATAAAATTCTATACACTTAATTTATACAATGCATTTCACAACAGCTGCAGCTATGACAGTTTGCAGTTGATTCAATATTTTACATGACATTTTCAAAATATACCAAAGTTACAAATTGTGCACATGCTGAGGGCAAAAAGAAATGAAATCTACCTGACTGCTTTAACTTTATGCCATTTGCCGTCATTGATGGACTGTCGTGACATGATCTCGGCCTCTCCACTGCCCAACTGGTAACTGGAGATCAATAAATCGTCAGAAAGGCTTCAAGTCAAAGCAAAACAGTCAAGTATATTTACAGAACTGTAAGGCCGCACCTGAACATGGGGTATCCATTGCGAATTCCGAGAGCGATAAAGTCCTTGCCTCTGCCGTGTTCCCCATGTTCCTGGAGGTCAGATTGTTTACTTGAGTGTTTTAAGAGATGAGGAAAACAAGCTGTGTTTTCATTAGAGCATACAATCGCAACATTAATCTTTCATACAAAAATTGTATTCCAGTTATCGTCATTGTTGACATGCAAAGATAGCTGTCACTTCCAAACCACGTGGCGATGTGCACATATGATTAGTGTGGAAACAGCCAAATGTGTTGACTCATAAGTGTGTCTCGTATTGGAGTGGATACCTTTTTACTAGCATGCATCTTTCGCATATTGAGTGTGCCATTGGTTTCCTGGAGGAAATGGAGGGGAGGTTAGAGAAGCAACATGCATTGATATAGGCAGAGCATGCCCACAGATGGCCCAGTCAAGAACCAGAACGAGCCTGTGCAAATGTTTGGCAACCAGTGAGGTGAATGCAAAAAGCAGCGCTGCATTATGGTTGACATTCAAGTGACAATCATGGCGTTAGATGTTACATGAACTTCAGCCTCCTCGGAGCCAGTTTTATACACATGATGTGATGGAATAAGGAGCGGTCGAAATCCAAGATGAGGACTTACGACTCCCTGCCACAGGATCAGACCCTCAGAGGAGAGGGTATTGATCTCGAATTCAATCGTCTCCGGCGCGTCATGTGCACTACAGGATAAAAATATGTCATGATAATTATTAGATGTACAACAAACATGAGAGCAAACACGTTTAAACTAATGTATTACCGTCTTTGCAAAATGGATTTCTGAAGGGCAATATATCCATCGTGGTCAAAATGAGCTGCATACTGATAGGGGGAATCTACGTGCGACAGGAACAAAAAACACAAATCAATATAGCGTTGAAATAACAGGCAAGCTTCTCATCCGCATTGTTATGGCGCCCTCCAGTGGAAAATATTTTCAGACCTGGTGAGACAGCCTGGGTTAGACAGTAAAAGACTGTGAAAAGTAGCACACTTGATTTAGTGGGAGAGAATATTTGTAGCATTTGGAACAACAAGTTATGAATCAATAAAATACATTTGTTTGTGTGTCATTAGTTCCCTTTAAAATATACTCAACCTGATCAACGGAGCTGGGATCTGCCCTGTGTGATCAAACTATATGCAAATGACGACAAAGCTCTGCAGTCCATTCCGATGACGTTGCATCACATCACATTGTTTTACACTTTCCATCACCCACCACCAAGAATTGTGACTCCATGCAGAAAATAAAACATTCAGCACTGAGTCATAAGTCATTCTAACACCAGCCCGTGCTTTCAGTTGTTAATAGAAGTGCAGACATGGAGGACATTCAACATTTGGATTCGAACAGTTATTTAGTCTTCATCAACAGGCAGAAGAAAAAGGCGTGAGTAATCATCTCATATGAACGGACATGACGTAATGAAGAATTAAGGGAATTCCAGTTTGTGAAATTGAAAATCCGCAGATCCTCGCAGCGCTTAGCACGGATTCCCGCTTCCCAGCTTTCCAATGTGAGTCCCAGGTGGAGTGCAGGCACATGTTTGGTATGTCTCAGGAGGTTATGGGGCCCCTCGACCTCAGACGGGTCCCTGTTAGTCACGGTCATATCAGTCAGACTCAATGTTCGCATACTGTACCATTAGCTTCGCTAGCCTCTGAATTCCACCCGGCCTTAGGGAAGCTGGAGACGCGGCCTGTGAGTGCAGGATATACACATACATATATAGAAATAGGGTATACAGGTACATAGCCATGAGATTGTAGTGGGTCAGAAAATGTGAATCACTGAGGGGGATAACTCCCAGCATGCTCTGCAATACCAAGGAGAGCCACCGTTGCGTCATACTGGTGAACAATCACGATTTGTTCTTTGTCAAACTTGTGCCGTGATAAATCAACTAAAGAACTAAACCATGGCAATGTTTTGGTTTTTCGCCTCACAGCGAGAGTACCAACCCATTCAACACTTACTTTCTTCACAATTGAGGCCTGTGAATTCCGAGCGGCACACACAGCGTCCGTTAACACAGCTGCCGCCATTTTGGCACTGAGAGTCACTCAGGCACACGTCTTTCAGGATCTCGCAACGCTCACCTGCAGGGTCAGCCCACCATTGCAGGTGAAAGAACAAATATGAGCAAATGATCACAAGCAGTAGATTGTGTGCAAAAAAGTAAACATCAAGACGAACACATGAGAATGTAATTCCAGTAGGTAAATGATTTGGCAGACAGCTCATTTGTCAGCACAAACCTTCAAATCCATCTCTACAGAGGCACTGGTACTCATACTCAGCATTGGGCATGCAGTGGCCTCCATTCAAGCAGGGTCGGCGGTCACAAGGGCTTGTATCCACACACTTGCGGATCGCTCTACTCTCTGTAAAGCTGTAGGACAGATCCACCTTCTTGTTGTTTATGAAGACCTAAGCAGGAAGTGCGGGAAAAGTGACGTTACCAAATCTGGCATAAAAAGCTATACCGCAGCGGCTTCCATTAATTTGGCGTGGAGAGAGCTCACCTCTCCAACACAACCCTCAAACATATGGCTGAGATTTGCAGGCTTTGGCAGGATCTCCATGTTGGGGACACCTCCCAGGAACATTGAGGTGTGGATATTGAGGCCCTGGGCTCTCCCAGGAGAAGTCGTCTTGTCTACCGGGCCATGGTCAACTCTGAGGTGACCATCCCGCTTGATCCGCTCAGCCACAACTCTGTGCCATTGGCCCAAAGAGACTGGTTGTGGACTGCGAAGGATGGCCTGGCCTGAAAATCAAGATGGATGCACAAATTTGGATGGCGAACCATTGGATGAGTCCTTTCAAACAAATGTTTCTACTTTCAAGCTCTAATTAATTTCAACAGTACTGATGGACGGCAGTTTTTCCAACAGTACAATTGACAACACAATAAATAAACATACTGTCCTGAGTAATAAAATCAAATCAAAATTTAGCATCATTATCTTTGTTAAGAAGATATTCTACAGAACTGGTGCACATGCTTGTTTTCATATACTGTATTTATAAACAATATAAAGCCTTTTTAAACCTTATTGGTTCATAATCATACTGGTCATATTTAGCATTGAGGTCTACTCTTGGCACAGTTCTATCCATTTTCCACAAAAAAATCACTTGAGATCCTTAATTTCAAAGGCGCAGTCCACCTCACCTGTGCCAAGTTCATATTTGAACTCTACATGTCCATCCACCATGGAGATAGCCACAAAGTCCTCCACTTTCATCTTTTTTCCTCCGCAGAAAAACATCAGACCATCTCTCTCAATGGGTTTGAATTCCATTTCAACTCGAAGGTCATCGTGGACATTGGTCAGCGGAGGATAGGAAATGTATGACTCTTCTCCGTCAAACAGTGGAGTGGTTACCAATTCGCCTAGGGAAAATGAGGGAGTAGGATATTAAATCAACTTATTTGTCTACTTCAGCACATGTAAAATTCCTCTGATTTTACTGGAGGATATCTCCGTTTTCTAACCTAATTCACGTTATGCGTTGAGAATATCATGAAAGTTGCAAACTTGCGATCATAAGATGTACAGACAAAGAGGAACCATTCAAAACAAAGAGCGCAAGCATTTAGAGATCAATTTGGATGATTTTTAGCCCTTGTTCAGAATCCCACTCTGTGCCACTGTCATACAGTGTGCCACAGGGATCCACTTTGGGGCTCTTGATGTTTTCATTGCATATTCAGTTCATCTATCCATCCATTTTCCAATCTGCTTATCCTCACGACTGTCACGGGTGTGCTGGAGCCTATCTCAGCTGTCTTCGGGCAGCAGGCGTGGGAGACCCTGAACTGGTTGCCAGCCAATTGCAGCATTGGATTTGTTGCCCCTGGATTACCTGGATTAAGAAAGTGTGGTATTTTCTTTTGATTTTGATCCAGGTCAGCCCAGCAGATGCTACTAGAGGTTCTGAAGACTAAGTGGAACCTCAGAGGGGGTTGAGCTTTTTTGTTTTTATACCCTGAACTTGGCGTTAGCTAGTTGACTGCAGGGCATGCATAGAGATGAACATCCATACACACCTACATCCACACTATCACAGAGCGGGAACCGATCCCAGGCTGCCTGCACACAAGTCAGGCAAGTGTACCACTACACCATGAGTGACCTGCTTAGCATTGTTTTGGTGTTGATTGTGTTTACCTTTTTATGTTATTAATGTATTGTTTGAACTATCTTTGTTTTTATATGTCACATTTTTACGTTATGTAGAGCACTTTGTATATAGCTGAGGTTGTATTTAAAGTGCTCTATACAAATAATTTTGACTCGAGACTTGCTGTCTTACCATCCATGCATTTGTTTCCAAACTTGCCCAGGTGGCAGCGACAATCATAGCCCAGACCACTTTGACGATTTATGCAAGTAGCATCTGGTCCACAGGCCTCTGCGAGACCACAAAGTCACAAACGTTCACAGAGGTTGTATACTCGATTGCATTGGTCACTTGCTTGTTAGCATGTACCGGAGTGGCAGTGAAGTGATGAGTGATGCTGGCAGTTGCTGCCTGTGAATCCTCTGGGACAGCTGCACGTATACAAGCTGGTGTCCGAGTCCTCGCACCTGCCTCCATTCTGAAAAGAGAAAGGAAAAAAATGAGATGTGGAAATGAAACAGTGAAAACATTAGTGAATCCAGCCAGCGGCTGACCTGGCATGGGCGATCTTTGCAGGTGGGACAGTTCGTAACACCAGTGGAGCTGCGGTCCATGTCCTTGAAGATCACTTCTTCACCTTGAATGACCAGCTGCCGAATGCATCCTGCACATGTCCAAGTCATGGTCGGTGAAAAATATACACCCATACCACGTTTTGCCAGACACTGAGTTTCAATTCCTACCAACAAAACCAGTCTTGATGGCAGCAGTTTTGGCCAGAGCAGTGTAGTTGGGGTAACCACCTACATGCAGCTCCTCGTTCAAATCCAAGCCCTTGAACTTGCCCTGAGGAGAGAAAAAGAGCAGATATAAAACATAAACTCCACACGTGCTACGCAACGTGACATTAAGCGGCGATGTCAACAGGGATACCTGTGAGCTGCCATTGACAGGCTCCCCTCCGTCTACCATGATGGAGCCCAGGGTAAGGTTGCGATACAGTTCAACTGTGTGAAACTCTCCCAGCTTGATAGGGTTGGGGTCACGAATGGTGGCCATACCCGAACCCACGTCAAACCTATGACGACACAACGGATGCTCTTGCTGCTGGCACCTCTTCAATATAAACTAGCTGTAATCACTTTAAATCAATTTTTCAAACTGACCTGAACTCTAAACGGCCACCTACAAGGCCAAGAGAAATGAAGTCTGCTCCTGTCGACCTCCTCTGACCATTATAAAGGAGCATACCTGTGTATGAAAAAAAAATAAACATCAAAGAAATATATCAATAACTTTGATAAATATTTCTATTCACTCACAAATTGTGAACAAGAAAGAACACGGGAAGACGTGAAGGGTAACATGTCAAAATGAATGGGTACATAATTACCATCACTCAATACAGTAACTCACAGTTTATTTTTATTGCTGTTATTCATTGGACACTCATCAGATCTGAAATGTAGCTTTTGTAATTAAGTACTTAGCAGTTTATAAATGCATTAATTATTAATAACTTACAAAAACGTTTACTTTCCATTAAAAAAGCTTTTGATTTCGATTGACTTTTATCTGAGGTTAAACATTCAATTACCCTTGAAACAAATGCTTATTGATAGATAAATAATGATGTGAAGTGTGTTTCTCTGATTACAAGTGACATTAATTGTTTTTGGAATTCTTTATCAAGTCAAGCCTCATTATTGTTCAAAACTAACCTTATGTGCAAACTGAATGACTAAAGTAAAGCCTCACAGTAAACTAACTAACAAAGGATTGCTTTACAAATGAAGGAATTCCGCCGTTAGTTGAGGTTTTGAGTGCGTGAATTAATGGCAGTAACTGTGTCCTTGTTGCAGAGAATTCGTTCTTACACGTGGCCGTGCTCGTTGAAAGATGGATGCTAAAAGCAGCATGCGATGGTGGGGAAAGTGGCAGGCTGAGCCATGTTGAAGACCTAACTGGGCACATTCCTCAACCAATCACTTGCACATCATGAGTGTGCCGTCCTTCTCCACATGCTGGGAGCACATGCTTCCGCGAGAAGTCGTCGCTGTAAATGTCTGCGTGGAGCATGACTGATGCGTTGCAAATATAGGTTCAGATACGTGTAGCATTTTATTTCCGTATTGCAAATTAATATCGGTTTCTTGATAGCCAACTGATAGACGGCTGAGTTTGATCATCGCGGCTTAAAAGCATCACAAGAACCGAGCAACATGCAGCAGCTCTGAGCTTGTTGCAAGACGTGAAAGCTGGATGCAGCATCGACATTGGCCTTCAATTCCTGCAGCTCAAGCACTGAGACTCACCCGCGTACAATATCAGACCTTCCCAACGCACGGGTGAGGGGAGGTGGTCAAAGAGGAGAGAAGGACCAAGACGTTATGACATTATACATGAGGTTATACGGTCGACAACAATGTAGAGGCTACAATATTCCTGTGCGATAGAACGTCATGGACTCACCATCAACATTATCGGGCCTAAAGTTGATTTTCATGCTGAAAGCCTTGTAGGCGTTTTTGATGGTGGGCAGGGTGAGATAGGACAGCGGCTCCTGGGCAAAGTACGGCATCACTCTTTCTGGAACAGGATACCGTCTCCCAGTTAGACACGTGCATGACCAAATTTACCATCACGCCACTCTGTGATGCGTAAACAGAGCACACTAACCATGAACATCCAGTTTAGTGAAGGCTTCTACTTTGCCCTGTTTGTTTGATGCGGTGCACACGTATGTCCCTGAATCGCTATGCGTGACGCGAGGAACCGTCAGCACATTTACTTCCTGGAAGCACTTCGGAGGTAGTTCACCTTCAAGCTAAAAGTGGAAGGCATAGACACATAAAAACACATATATACTGTACTTCCTTGAACTTCACTGCACTGTCAGTATTTCAAAGAATAATACATTTCCCCTACCAAGGGCATTTTCAGTGAATTGCCTTCAGATTGCAGCGGAGAGAACGAATTGACAAGACTTAAATAAAGACAGCACATACTTCGCAGCCATGGTGATCTCTCACACATGCATTGTGCATGCAACAAAATTCATAGTTAACAAATCGTAAAATACAGGATGACATTTGATTCTTAACACCATAAAGGTCCTCAACAAATAATTGTACATTATGCAACACTTGGAAAAGGGAAACTGGAAAACTGGAAACTTTACAGCTTTAACAAAGTGAGGCATTGTGGGAGTCTTAAACTTCACAGTTCCGTCAGAGGGAGTGACATCATGTTTGCATAATGTCCCATTTTCAGCGCATTGCCGACTCTTGTGTCCATGCCATACCACAAAACCAGCAATGGAGGAAGGAGAGAGATTTGTGTTTACAAGCTGGAAATATAGTCACTATTTTGAGGTTCTGTGAACCGAAAATGTGCTGTTGAGTGTTATCTAGCTTCAATAACAGACATCAAAGGCTGTATGCACCCAAGTTTAACCACTGCCAATGACATATATAAATATTTGATCTATGAAGTATATACGTTTTTGGAATGTGGTAGGAAACTGAAGTCCCTGGAGAAAAGGCATGAAGAGAACATGTTAACTCCCCACAGGAAGGCTGGAGGTGGAATTGAACCCGGTACCTCTGCACTGTGAAGTCGACGTGCTAACCAGTCGAGCAACGTGCCTCAATGTCTTTATTATTATCATTCATAAAAACAGACTTTATTCTTAAATGTCACTGTTAAAGATGCACTTCCAATTAAGTGTCAAAGCAGGTGTCTTTTTTATGTTAAGCAGGGTTGTTGGTATCTGATGGTTGTAACGATTCAAGTAACTATTAATCAAGTTTTGTTCTTTTTAAAATCAAATAATCAGTAAAGTAATTGAGTTACTTTTTAAAAACAAGTAATCTGTCACTTTTGACTAACTTCTCCAAAATAAACTAAAAATGCACGGGAAATAAAAAATGAAGTAAAAGGAAGGCCCAAATCCACCTTTGACTCCAGGTACTTTCAGAGAAAAATTCAAGCAGCTTTATCTTGGGTTACCTTGGACCACTTGATCTCAGGTACAGGATATCCTGATGCTACGCATGGCAAGACGGCATCAGACCCAACAGTCACCTCCTTCGTTTCAGGCAGTGCAGAAATTTGAGGAAGTGCTGTGAAACAAACAATAAAACGATGAGGGACCATCAGCAGTGACTCTGCAGGGAAGGAGTGTCCTTTCACATGGGCAGATTTTTCTTTTTAATATGAATCCAATATTTAATCCAGGCAGCGATCAACTGCAAAATAGGATCATCTTTTAACATATTTTTTTAATTGTCCAAGTGTATTTAGGCAGGTAGAATTTAGCTCTTCCCTACAACAAGTGACCAGGCTGTCATGTGACCCCAGTTTTCTTTGTGCACATTGCCACCGAAATGCCCCCAATTATGATCATGTACTCACACTGGACATTGAGGACCACCTGGGACTGCACCGAGCCCACATCATTGGTGGCTGTGCAGCGATACTGTCCTGCGTCTGCCTCAGTCACCCGCTCGATCTTCAGCATGCCACCCATCACCACGATGTGGGTTGGGAGAGCCCCGCCCACTTTGCTCCACTCGACGGTGGGCTCGGGGTCACCGACGGCCTGGCATTCAAACTCCACCGAGTTCCCAATCATGACGGTTTGAACTGAGGTGCGCACATTGATCATCACCTTGGGCAGTGCTGTGGAAAAAAAGAAGACAGAAAAAAATAAAGACTTTTATGAAGAGCGCAGTCTGTAGATTGAACTTAAGCCTACCTTGGACGGTGAGCCTGGCTGCATCTTGAGCCTGACCATATATGCTGCTTGCTCTGCAGATGTAAACACCTTCATTACTCTGCTCGATGTTTTCAATCCTGGAGAAGGGCATAAAGAAACGCAATGGCTCATTTTTAGAATTCAACATCAATATTGACCAAACTAAATGAGTGCACTTTATGTTCTGAACCCATTAAATGATAGGTTTAGTGATTTGTTATTCACAAAACTCCGGCGTGCAGTCATATAATGGAGGGAACGATCCTGTCCTGGATGTTAAGATGCTGGAATAAATAACTGCGAAAAAATAGGCACATTCATACAATAATTCAGACTGTTTGAAAACATTTGGGAACAAATGGGCTTGATGTGGGAGTGTATATAAACTGATCTCTGAAGTAGAAGCACTGTTGTAGGTGTGTATGTGCTCCTGAGGAGCCTCTTGGGACTCGCATCTACGGCACGGCCAAAAAATGTTGAGGTTTACTGACGACATCTATCCAAACTGTCCATCATTACAGTGCAGCGATGATATGTTGGCTATGTGTCACCTGAGCACGCCGTCCTTGACATGGTGGTTTGGGGGAAGGCCTCCTCCTTCTTTCAGCCACTCAATTTTAGTCTCTACCCCACCAGCTGCTGAACACGTAAACTCCACGGCGCTGCCCTGAGCCTTCACCTCCACTTGTGGTGACACACGTACTGCCAGTGGCGCTACAAAAGGGAATGTCATAAAGCGGCGTTATCTTGTTAGCAAGTCTTCAGACGGTCCACCTGTTAAATATATTTGGACAATTTGCCTGTAAAGAAAAGCTAACATGATGACCTCAGCTCATTTTCATCTTTGGATGCCAAAACATTTTTCTTGAATCTCCCCCCAAAATAATGGAATAGGCCTCACTGTTCAAAGACCTTTGGAGGAGAAAGTAGAAGGTTATGTCTAACTTACATCTGACGGTAACTTTAGCCACGACTTCACTGTGGCCAACTCTATTGCTGGCTACACACTTGTAGCTCCCAGCATCCTCCGCGGTAGCCAGATTGATTTGGAGATCGCCGTCGCTGACCTGGGCCCTCGCCGGTAAGGCGCCATCTAGCTTGCTCCAAATGTAGCTCAGTGGAGGAGTGCCATGAGCCAGGCACTGCAACCTGATCACCTCCCCGACACGCACGGCCACATCATCAGGCACAGAAGTAGCATACGGTGGGGCTGGGGAAAAAGGGGACCGGGTTTATCATGAGACAGATGAGGATGATCGCACAGCTGTAAAAAAACTGAATCTAGCACAACACTCATTATTATTTGTCCCAAGACAAATGTTGACAAATGCATCCAAACAAGACATCCTCAGCAAAGCTCGACAACCAGCCGTATTACAGAGATGCAAATAACTTCAGAACTTTTATAGACTGTATTTTTCAGACTGGAGTCTGAAAAATCCCGCTTCTGACTCTGGAAAAGTTCCACTTTTTAGTTTTAAAGGGCTGACCTTAATGGGAATGTCACTTTGTGTCGTTGGCAAAGGTAGAATCCTGGTTGGTTGTCTCGCCTTTTAGTACTCCTTGTTGTGGTGGAAGCCGTACACTAAACTAGCGATACATTAGACATTACAGTAGTTGCTATGATGACTTCTTCCATTTCTTCTACTTTTTCGGTTGGCAAATAATTTTGTTGTATTACCGCTATCTTATTTTAATGTGGCATCTGCATGTGAATGTGTGACGTATCCTTAGTTTAGCCTGCGGCTCCAGCCATCCATCCGTTTTCTGATCCGCTTATTCTCATAAGGGTTGCGGGGATTCTAAGCTTGGCCACAAATTGATGCCGGATTCTAGCTCTGGTTAGCCCTTTTTTCAACTAACAAGACAGGTATTTCCCTAGTTAGAAGCAAAAGTTCCGAATCGAAATGGAACCCGTTTGCTGCCGATAAGCCTTATCGGCAGCGAACGGATAAGGCAACGGAGATTTGGGGTGCCAGTCCAAGCTCTGCTGCTACTGGTATTGTTTTTTGCTAAATTAAATGCCCCAAAAATGCAAGTTATACTCAAGAGCGATTTATACAAAGCATATGTTCTTGTCTTCTTCATGATTAATTTTTGACTGGTGCAACTTATATGCCGGAGCAAGTTAAGTCCCAAAAATACAGTAAATAAGGATATGTACTGTAATACAACAACAAAACAAAATTAATTAAATTTGCACATATACTTACTACAGTGCAGTATAGAACAAAACAGATGAAGTATAAATAAAAATATCTATTATGCAGCACATTTTATCATATAAGACATTTTCTTGAAAATATTTCTTTTACATATAACTAGTTTGGTGAAAAAAAAAGTTTTTAATCTGTATCAGACTTTTTTATATGTTATCCAATTTAAAACAAATGAACAAACAAACAAACAAACGCCCCAACTGTGCAGCATCCATAAATTTGTCACAAAATGTGAGCGGAAAATAAAACTGTTACTTACTTTCTACATCCAGCGTAATGGTAACTTCAGTCGTGCCCATGTTGTTCACAGCACTGCAGATGTATTCCCCAGAGTCTTGGCGTCCCACATTGGGCAGTACTAGGTTGCCGTCTACCACCTTATGTCTCCAAGGCATAGGTGACCGCAATTTTGACCATGTAATCGTTGGTGCAGGGAAACCTTGGAGCGCAAAGCAGGTAGAAAGTGTTGTATGAATCTAGCAGCTTTAGCTCTCTGCTTAATTTGCAGTGACACGACACAGGTGACAACAGGCGGAAAATGATTTTGTTTTTTACTAGTTTGTTTGATTACCATGGGCATCGCAGCGCAGGGTTGCGGTTTGTCCTTCCACCACAATCATCAGCGGCTCGGGAACAATGACTCTGGGCACCGAGGGCATTTGGGAGCTTCCCTGCACAATGACTTCTACCCTGGTCTCGGTGCTACCTTCGTTGTTGCGTGCAACACACACGTATGTACCGCTATCTTCCGGACGAGCCACAAGTATCTGAGCCGGAGGAAATGCGTGGTTAATGTGATGTTTGAGTAACATTTTCCCGTGTCAAGAGATGATTTATCTGACAGTACCTGCATGACTGCATTGGATTCTGCGGGAACGGGACTGCTCAGCTTGATCTTGCGGTTGCTGTCCAACCTGTGCCATGAGACAGATGGGCGCGGCTCTCCTGAAGCCTGGCATTCCAGGTTAATAGGTTCACCCACCCTGATGTGCACTGGCCCAACAGGGGTGACAGTGGCCACAGGAGACTCTGCTTAGACGATAATTATAGATTGATTACCATGCCATTCAGAGTCGTGAAAAGTCGAGCATGAACTATCGTGTGCACGTATGGTATGAAATTACCTTTCACAATCAAGGATATAATAGTGTGGGTGATGCCAAATGGGTTGCTGGCCACGCAGCGGTAAGCACCATGATTCATGGGTTGTGCATTTACAATGGTAATGACAGAACCATCGGGGCCAACCTTGACGTTGTCTGTGGGGAAGGATTGCAAATGACATCCGCTGGAAATTTTGCAAATTAAAGAGGAAACACAAACTAAATGGCACCCACGTCTCAGAAAATCGGGTGGAAAAAAAAAGCACATTTTGATTCAGTAACAGTCCTGGTGAGTGTTTTAAGAGAAGGAGAGATTTTGGTAAATACCTGGCAGTGGTTGGTTGGTCGATAGTTTCCACTCCAGTCTGACAGGTTGGGCTCCGCTGTACACTTTACACCTGAAGCTGGCCGATTCGCCAACACGAACTGTCGCGCTGTGAGGCTCAATGGCGATGATTGGACTTTGAAGACCTATCAAAAGAGAGTAGTGTTTTCGGAAATATTTTTTTTACAGGTACAGTCAATGAATCATCTAAATGAGTTTATCATTGACAATGACAAATTTTGGAAGCGAGAGTGCAGCCTTGGCATATTGTGGCACCGACAAGTCTCAGAAACAGAAATAGAAACTGAGATTGTTCAATCTGGACGCAGTAATTTCATTCAGAAAGCAGGCATTATTGGTTTCTGTCATGCCCTGTCCAAGTTAGACGCCATAAAAAGTCATTTTCATGACCTGACTGAGATGTATTTCACCTTCACCACATGTATGTGAAATCTCAGGGGAGCTTACGTGAGGATGACGACGTGACCGAGACAGAGACAGAGGCCCGGTGAATTTGCGATCCTGGAGCGCTCTGCACTTGACAGATGTACTCTCCCGAGTCCTCTGGGGTAGCTGACAGGATACGAAGCTGACTGCCAACAACCTGTGCGCAGTAGATTCAGTTATGTGGAGCAACAGCAATTGATAGAAAAAAAAAATACCCTGCTTTACATTTAAGCTTTCCAAATATCGACACGTGTCAATATGCCACACTTCGTTCAGTTAAGATTTGGATTTTCACATTTTTCAACTCAACTGCATTTATAGAGCACTTTAAAACAACCACTGCTGTATACAAATTGCCGTACATGGAGCAAAAATAATTCATACAACACCAAATAATAAAACAATAAATTAATAACAAAGACAGTAGAAAGCACAAAATCAGTAAAACAAAAGATTAAGTCTTATGCTGAGTCAAAAGCCAATAAATAAAAATGAATTTTATGACGAGTTTTAAAGCTGGGGGCCTTGCCTCACGTTCGGCGGGAGTTCATCCAAAGAGAGGGACCAGCAACAGAAAAGGCTCGATCCCCTCTTAGCCTCTGCTCAGTTCTCGGTACCTCTAATAGTGTCTGGTCTGCAGACTTGAGGCACCGGGCAGGTGCGTATGGGCAGAGGAGCTCAGAGAGATAAGGCCATTAAAAGATTTGGATTTAAGTTACGTGCTCCCTCTTATGAGTACCAGTTAGGGGCGAGCAGCAGCCTTTTGGACCAACTGGAGACACTTAATGGAGGATTGGCTGACTCAAATGTAAAGTGCATTACAGTAATCCAGCCGTGATGTGACAAAAGCATGAATTACTGGCTCAAAATGCTCTTGAGAAAGGAGAGACTTTATGAGACATGTCACGATAAAGTGTGAGAACCTTCTATAACAAGGTTTACTACACTGACATAAACCCAGGCAAGCATGATGGGCGTGCTGTCACATTCAAATCTACCTGGTGATTGGAAGACAGGCTTCCACTCGCTCTGGTCCAAGTTACTCGGGGAGGAGGATTTCCAGAGACGATACAATTGAGGTACAGGTTGTGACCCTCATGGACGTCTGCTTCAGACGGCTGGATTCTGACAATTGAGGAACTTTGATCCGCTGCATGAGCACAAACATACCCAGTGAAGACCTCTGTTGCCAATCAACCCCAAGAATGAACGGACAGAAGAGTTCACCTTTGAGCACTGAAACCTTGATGGGTGCACTGTTCGAGCCCACGCGGTTGCTGCCTACGCACATGTACGTGCCTGAATCCGATACTTTTACGCTGGGGATAAGCAGCGTACCGATGTCGGTGCGGTCCATGCTGGCCTAGAGGGTACATACCAGGAAGTGAGTAGATTAGAATGACAAGACACGCCCAATTTTTCATCATTTGGCTTATTGTGACAGCACAGCAAGCAACTGGCGATGAACACTGGCTACTTACCTGGATCGAGTCCTTTGAAACAAACACAAATATGACGTTGTGACATCACTAGCTAAAGCAACACAAAAGCACTACTTTACATGTAGGCTGGAATAGAGTCTGCTATGGTGGCTCGTGCCTGAATTCTACGGCATACGTTTGACACACAGATGATTGCATTAAAGGATGACGACATTGAGGCTGTTAGAAGAGGCTATGACACATGATGGTTGTGGGATTAAGTCTTTAAGATACTACAGAAATATGTCCTCAAATGAACACAAAATAAGAAATTAGGGACAAAGCCCATCCAGCTTGGAAAACCTTTTGGGCTTTTTAACCCCGAGCTTGACTGTTTAGCTTCAAGGCTGAAAATGACATTTTATTAAAATTCCTGGATTGAGGAGAGGGGGTGGGATGGGGCTGTGGGGTGGGGGTGGGGGGGTCAAGGAAGGCATTTCCGCATCTGGGGGCTATTTGGGCATGGACAAAGCTACTTAGCTGCAGCCTGTCCGAACGTAAGCCGGGCTAAACTGAGCAGCGGCCGAGGCGGGCCCTGGCTCAGCGCGTGTCTGAACACACCGACGACTTTACAAAGCCAGCCATGTGCCAGAATATACAGAATTTATGGTCGGTTGCACGGCTGAGTCTGGCTTTGGCTGGGAACGGCTGAAGTGAAGGAATGGCACGACTAAACAGGCCCGAGAGCTTCACTGTGCCCCGGAGCAGGGTGGAGCAGCTAATAAAGAAAAAGTGGAGGGGAAAAGATGCGTGAAATTCTTCCACTGTCTACTATATGCATTCTAGTGTTCACAGATGAAGTTGCTCATGGTATGAGGAGGACGGTACAAAACAAAGGACAATGGATCATCAATAGGGGACGACATGAAAGCACGCCCCGCAACCCTTGTGAGGATAAGCGGATCAGAAAATGGATGGATGGATGGATGGATAAAAGCGCGCGCAGCATGCATGTACATTAAGAAGCTAATTGGATCCAGCGAGTTGGTTTTAATTTTTTTTTTTTGGCACCAACTCAGAAATTAATGGTTCCTAAAAGGCGTGAATCAAGGACATATTGGATCATGCACTAAGTGAACAAAGTGTGAAGAAGGTGTCAGTGGAGGACACTGGATGTGATCTACAGAATGGGACGGACAGTGGACAGATGGACAGACCTGAAACTCCTCATTACGTCTGTGTAACACATCGACACTGTTGCTTTTAAACTGTTGGAAACCGTGAGAAGGAACGGCCTGAGCAAACGTCAGAACAGGGGGAGGTACCAAAAACAAAAAGGGTGGGGAGTGGGGGAGGACATAAACACAGGGGAGGAAAAAAATAGAGGCAAATGGTCAAAACGCAGAAACAGTCACAGTATTGGAATCACCTGTGCAAGAAAGGGTTTGTGAGCACACTCGCAATCATGTTAGCATCATCTTAGGTACGCATCATCATCTCACCTGGGATGGGATTTGTCCCCCGTTTTTAAGCCAGGTGAGCTTCGGCATTGGTGATCCTGATGCACGACAGTACAACCTCAAGGTGTCCCCCTCATGGGCGTCAATATTTTGGGGGCTAACTTGGACTTGGGGCTGTGTGCCAAGTCCATTGCCATTCGATCCTTTAAAAATAAATAAATAAACAAATGGCAATGATTGGCAGATATTTCCACTAAAGCGTCTTTTTTTTCCATCTGTTAGTCTGTCTGCTCATTGTTTATTATTACTAGCACTACTTCCTGGTTTATGGAGAATAACGCGCAAGTGAGGACCGAATTGATCATCTAAAGAATGGCATTTTGTGACTTTTCTATTGATGCCACAATGACTCAACCTGTGAAAGCAAATTCTTTTCCTTAATGTTTTTTTCTTGTACTTTGGGGGACAATCTGGTCCTGTCTTTTTAATCAATTTAATGTCGTGCAAAAAGGACCTCTGTGGAAAAAAAAAATCATTAAAATAACAACACTAATCATGGCCTCAACTTCTTATTCATTGGGAGAATAGATTATTGATGATAAGACTGGCAGACAAATTTTTACAACCTTTTTTGAGTCAGACATGCAAGTAAACTATCCTAAATTATTATTTTAATTTGTTCGCACTAATTTCAAATCTGCCCTCGTTTTTTTCCTCCAGCATATCAAGTGTTTACATAATTACTACTACTGCTACCACTACTACTACTAATAATAATAGAATAGCAATAATAGAATACGTAATATTGCCATACAAAGCAACATTAATGAATTAAGGGTTAGGTTTGGCAAAAGGTGGATTTTTTTCCCCCGAAAGCTATAAATTACAATTTATGGTATTGCACAAGCTTTTACAGGTCAAATTTAAAAACAAAAAATGAAAATATCACAAAAACCTGATGTGTTAGAAACAAACAGAAAGCCATTTTTTAAAATCAACATCAAAAATTCATTTAAAGCCAAGTCTGATTAAAATTTCCTCTTGACCAGTGTTGTTACAGTATTATCATCATATGTTAATGTAATTTATAAAGACAAATTGGCTTTGAAAAAATTAAAACAAGTGGAACAAGACCTCTTCAGCCCAAAATGTTTCTATGTGAGTACTGTAGTGAGACGGAGTTTCACTTATGAAGATACTGAGAGCATACTTTTGACAAAAAGGGAAACCCGTGCTGTGTGTTCGCCGTGGGTGTTCAGAGCTTTGCAGGCGTACTCCCCCTCATCTGCCTGGTCTACTGCTGTAAAGGTCAACACGTTGCCTCTGATTACTGCCCTGGGACTCATTCGGTTCCCGGGACCGCCTGGAAAAATAATTTAAAAAAAACAACAACACACAATGACATCCTGTCACTACACCAGTGGGAAAACAACAAGTCTACTGGAGGTCCAACCGGTCGTACCGATCCATTCAATGGCAGGATTTGGGTTGCCGGTCACTGTACAGCGAAACTCAGCTCTCTGGCCCTGTTGGACAGTCAGTGTGGAAGGGCTAATGGAAGCCACAGGCTGGGCCCCCTCAGCAGCTACAAAAGACACAACGGTAAGATGACCAATTGAAGGAATCTACCATGGGGTGCCGTGTGGTCATTTTTAGTCGTCTTGCTGTGGCAGAGTTTATGAAGGAGAAAGAAAGTGGCACGGAGCCATTGGTGGGGCCTCCGAGCGTATTGCTGCCTGTAGGAGTTTGGCAGGCTGCAGTCCTGTAAGCCGCCAAAGCAAAAGAAAGGCTTCTTTCAGACGGACTGCAGCAGTTACAGTGTGTGCAGGCCAGCAGAGAAGCTCTGGGACGGTTGAAACTGGGACACTGTGACCTTCAAGATATCAACTGTTCGGAGAGACTCCATCTCATTCATGGGAAGGAAAATGTGATCGTGATGACTGTTTTGAGTCTGATTCACTACTTCATTTAATCTCCCGTTTTTCATCATTGTATTTCAACTTTATTGTCAGCCCTCAATCCACACTTCTCTTGGTATTGAGCTCCAGTAACCAGTCATAAACTTCAAAAAACAAACAAACAAAAAAAGGGGAATCCGAATATTTCTTTTCAATAAAATCAAGATCGCAGTCAACAATCTACACTGCCAACGAAAAAGATGATGACATCCCAAATTAGAGTAATGCAAGTCAGAATAAGGGAGCCTTTCGAAAGTCCATCATGAAAACAGCAAATAACCAGCATTTGCCACATTATGCTATTTTAGATATGAGTGAGGATGCCCAATAGACCAACATGTATCATTTTATCTGTGTTCGGAGTAATACTCATTCTTACCCCTGAAAGAAAATTGGCCTCCGAAGTGTAGCTCGACAAATCCATCCATTTTCCTAACTGCCTATCTCTAAAGAAAATAAATATATTCCTTTCCCTCTTTTGGTTAAGTTTATACTAAACTCAAAGTGTAATATTATTTGATTTCCATCAGTAACCCTGACGTTCATAAATATGCGACGTGGCACATTTGGCTACAATATGCAAAAAGGTTGTCATGGGATGTGTTCAACACAGTATGATGTTTGAAGCCCAGATGAGATCGGCTTCTCGGCTCAGCATGTTTCTTTACAAGATGAAGACAAGACGGGGAAAAAAAGGAAATAAGAAGAGACTCCTCCAAAGTCAGAATGTTGAGACACTGCTGCTCTTCAGAGTGATTAAAATTGTTGTTGGAAACTGAATTCAATCAAACCGTTTACTAATTTAAAAACTCCCATTACAATTAACAAAGGCGGGGGGTTACTTATCAGAGTGAAGGTACAATAGACGTTGTTTTTATCAGTGTCAACAGTTATTTCTTTTTGTAATTATATGATATGCAACTGTGATAACATTTGACTGTAAAACCATTTTCCCTCATCTCATGAGGAAAATGTATTTGCATCAAATGAACTTTACGCTAGACTTGCGCTTGGCATGAAAAAAGGGCCCTTCATGTGCAGTTGGCTGCAGCTAAGTTTCCATAACTTTCAAATGTTTTCAGAGGGTCACTTTTAAAACCTCTATCAGTAATTCAAAGTGCTCTCAACATTCATGAGGAGTTGTCCATAAGGCTGAACGTAGAATGTTCTCTGCAGTGACAGAGCCCTGTAAACCAAGAGGAGAGAGCCAGTAATGCTCATGTACAATCTAGAACATGTTTTGGACTCAAACAAAGAGCGCAATTGATTGTACATGGGCCCTACCAGGCCAAAAGGGCATCATCTGGAAGAAGAGCGCATGCAGATGCAGAGGGATGCGAGAGGCAAGTGTTCTTCCGAAGAGAGCGAAAACCATGCCCGTGCTGACTTACGCTTTCTGTGTCCTTCAAACATTTCATAGGCTGTGTAAAACATCTGTGTCTGTGAGGCCTCTAGAGATGGGGGAGGGAGAGGGAAAGGGGGTGGGGGGAGTGGGGGGACAGGTTAACTGATTGGTCAGTTCTTGGGGTCGTTCAACTCCCCGTCTCTCCATGAGACATCTGCCAGTGTGGGGCCAAACATTACTGTAAAAATGCGAAGAAATAACTGGCATTTTCTGGACAGAAAAAATTCTGGCCGATTTTTGGAGCTATTGGTATACTGCAAAATTAGAAAAGGTGCATTCAAAAGAAAATAATAGGAGTCCTACTTACCGTAAATAAAAATGCATCATTATGGATGACCATGATGTATCCCACCAGGGATTCTACAATGATTTATGCAACTGTACATGCGTATGTATCATATGAGTTCTTTAAAGGTCTCATGTCATCCCCCTAAAAACAAACATCCAAATTTCCCCTTCAATTTAGTTTGGGAGAAAATCCTATGCATTTCGAAACCAGAATTGTGCTGGGTCAGGCCAGGGTAATTTTAGTTAACAAAAAAAAAGAGCAAAATAACTACACCAAACACTGAAAAAACATTTTCGGGAACAAAATTAAAAAAAAAAACAAAAAACGAAAATACTTTGGGAAAAAAAAGAAAAGTAACTGAAACCACGACAACAATCTTCAATTATAGTAAGTGTCCTTCATTTTGGTCTTTCTCAATTCATTTAATTCCCGAGCCATTGGGAGTTGATTTTAAACAGACTGATTTTGGTCTTACAGCACGGCTGTCGTATTGGAGTTGTAGTCCTTCTGCCATCTGACGCCTAGAAGCAAGGTCATCTAACAGAAGCCAATAAAAAAAAAGCATAAACAAATGAAGTTCTTCCGCCGTGATGAACTAGCATGGTTGTTATGGCTCCGATGGCTCTCCTGCTTTTGTCACTTAAGTCAGCCCGGAATGCGACGCTAGATAATAAATGCTTCCCCTTTTGTGTACCCATCATCTATTTCTCTCTCTATCAATCAATCGAGTATCCGAACAACGGGGTTTCATACTTCTCAAAAGGGATTCAAGCCACAAATCCACGGCAAACAATTGATTGAAAACGAGCCCAGCCTTGCTTTATTCAAGACTTTAGGGTTGTGATGCATCAAACTTTAAAAGCAGTATTATTATTATGCATTGAGCTTATTGTACTTCAACATCTGTGGACTGCTATACATTATCTGTACAGTGTTTGATTTGTGGATGGTTGTTTTTAAATAATGTTTTGGTTGCGTTTTCACAGCAAACTACTTGCAGGGATATTTTTTAATCTTGCACGAAGAAAGAAAAAAAACATTTAAAAAACCCTAATAGAAAATGAATTAAAACAAAGCATTTTCGATTATAAAAGCTGATGAAAACTAACAAAGCGGCTTTAAAAATGGATTCAAACTACCGGTAATTAAAAAGAAACAAAACACTCAAAATCAATTAAAAATAAATCATAATAAAAATTCCAAACCTATTATAACCCCGGCTCAGGCACATCAACGTAAGCTTTCATCCATGTCCTCTTTGATTTTTAAAAAAAGCATCTGGCTAATGCATTTTGGTGACACTCACGTGCAATTAACTTTCAGACTTACCTCTTACGTTTATTGAAAATCAAAGCCAACTGTGTGTTAATGCGAATTGGATCAGGCTCATCTCATAGCAGAGTGGCCAGTGGGTAAATTTGTAAACTAAAATAGGACACAATGACAAATGGACTGAGAGTAAAATCTGTACCACAATGAAACCATTTCTCACAGAGCTTCAAGACACAAACAAAAACTCACGGAGCATGACAATGAAACCAATATGCGGGCATGGTACGTAGCATGGCTACACATGCAGGTTAGTAGCAACAAGCCATTTCACACACATCAAAAGAAATAATGAGTTACATGACAGCTGCTAAAAACATACAGCTTGTGGTCATTTTTTCAAATTATTTTATTGATGTTCAAAATAACAGGAGCTCTTTTCTTACAGTGGAACAAACTCCTCACCATTACTTTAATTCATATTCTATTTTCCACCAGATGCTTTCACAGTCATGATAAATATTACAAATTTAAACACAAACAACTTGGCGTGGACGTTTACATGTGACATGTGTAAAAAAATATAGATGTCAAAAACAAGTTTTATACCAGCAACTTGAAGTATACTTGCAAATTGTATGACATAGACAAAGCATCAGGGAGCATGGATAAACAAGAAAAAGCGATGCAAATAAAAGTTGATGGGCTAAAATGAAGCATAAAAATAGTATTTGGTTTATAAAGCTCTCTTAAAACTCTACACATGGTGCGTAGTTACGTTTGCCACATTGAAAATGTTCTGGACCATATTTCAGTCAAAGTGTGTGTCAACAACCTTGAAGATAGATTACTACAGTTGTTTTCATGGCTCTTCTGCATCTTAAATCGGACGTAAAATAACTGAACAACCGTGCCATAAATGTGACTCGTACCGGCACTCAGGAAACACTGGCTAGTACAGGAGCAGGTTAAAACACAAGTTTTGCCAACTGTATGGCACACAGCACCGTTTGGGTCACGAGCATCCATGACCTGGATTGTTTGAGATGTCACAGCTAATTCATGAAGGAATTCTGGACATCTATCAGTTGCTCCTTAAAGACGTCCTCTTTGATTGTCTGAGTCACTAAAGCACCTGGAAGGCCTCCGCATTAACTCCACACCATTGCACTCTGCAGCTCTGGCAGGTCGGACACCAAGGAGCCCAAAGTTTAAGGATTCAACACCCTGCTAGCAGAATCTCAAGCCATAGGAATCAGCAGCTCGTCATCCGTAAGCAAATAAACCACCACCGATTTATTCAACCCAATATGGAAAAGAAGTGAGAACTGGTTAAGTACTGTAAGAAAGGGCTCTGTTGAGAGCGAGTGCCCATTGTTTATGTGACATGATCATTGATCTCATCATACAGTATATGTCTAGTCCCAAGTTTTCATTTGAAAAACCCACAAGCTGTATCTCAGCAGACAGAGCAGGAAGTTCCTTGAATCAGACAAAACTGCACCAGCAAGGTTAAAAAAAAATGCAGTTGGACGGGCCATGACTAGAATGTAAGGACGAGCAAAGTGCTGAGAGCAAAAAGCCAAACTATTGGAAGTTAGGGCTGAAAGCTCACAATGTTGTTACCTAGTAGCCAGCCAAGTGTTCACAGAGCACAAAAAAGCAAAGAAGCATGCGCCATTTCAAGCTGAAGCAGGGAGAAGGGGCGGGGGGAGTCAGAGCTGGTTGGACGGTGGAGGAGGCTAACGGTGCCAAGGATCACAAACCTGGCACATAGAGGATGGCATTGCCCTCGTCCATAGCGTACATGTTGGAGCCCGTGCAGACGTACATGCCAGCGTCCTCTGGCTGGACGTTCTGAATGGTCAGGATGCCGTTGAAGTCCATCGCCCGGTTGGGAAGCTTCCCGTTACCCAGACGGGTCCAGACCAGCGTGTAGGCCGGCGACTGCAAGACAGAATGTTTGCCGTCGTCACCTTAAGTATCTCTCTCTTCATGATGTTACATCCACCAATACGTGGCTTTTTTAAAAGTCATACTTCATAGATCAAGTGACCCATTTCCCTTTTTTTTTTTGCACAGTATGCAGAATAAATGGACATGGCATCATAAATCCTCTGATTTGAATCAAGCTTCATGCCGATTCCAATTCAAAATCTGCAAAAGCGAGTGGTGAATTTAACACACGGGTGTCATTAATACCTTGCTCTTTGCTGTGCAGATGAAGTTTACAGTCGAGCCCACCCGGACTGTTTGAGCTTTGGGTTCCTCAACTGTCACCTCAATGGCTTTGGTTGGGACACCTGAGAAAAGGAGAAAAATGCTAAGCTGATCGTCACATTCCAAAAGCAATGGCCTATGCCATTATTTTATTCAGAAAACACCAAAAACTGGAACCAAATCCAAATTAGACATTATTGATTGACAATTTCATTTCAGGGTGGAATTGAATGAAAAGTGGCTAAGACTGCATGACTGTCCGTGTTTTATGTTGTGTTGTGTTATATTATTTTGTTATTTTATCTTACTGGTAACTTTATGTTATGTTTATGCTAAGAAACCTGCCATGGGAGTATGGCTGAATTTATGCTCAGTCGGGGGCATTTACACTGTTGTGTTGATTAATGTGCACTGTCCCAATGAAATAAATAAATACATACAAATTTTAAATCTGTTTAACTAATGATCTAGTTGATTTTTGCAGAGGTGGCCAGCATCCTCGGGAAAGGATAAGGTCAGAAAATCGTTTTGGTCAAAATAGAGTAAGATTTGGGCCCGGGATGGGCAGCTGGCAGATCACAGGCAAAATGCCCCTTGATTGATTAAAAAAAACATATATTTTATATCCTTTTTTTCACAAAACTTCTTTACAAACTACTGATAAACATTCAATATACTGTAAGTTTTCCATGAGAAAAGGAGGGAAAAACACGCCCCCCACCCAAAAAAAAAAAATCAAATCTGAAAACAGCAATTATGCAATTCAATTGTACTTTTATGTTGAAATATCAACATTTGACACTCGATAGCAGACAAATCATAGTTGGATCTTAAACTGTCCTGTACTACATCTGTGCGTGGTCCTATGCGGCCACCCCAGTAGAACTGATGAAACATTGTGGCGCCTTCCAGTATTTAAGTTGCCTATCCCTGATTTAGACCATTATTTTAAGAGAGTGAGGTAAACATGAAGATTTGGTGAAAATTTAGACCGGTAAATCATTCACTGTCTTGACTTTAAGCTTGTAAAATAACGGTATGAATAACCCCTGTTATGACTGCCGATCAGTGCATGTTGTACCACACAGGAAGCATCTCATGGCGACACGACTCATACACACTTGTGACAACAATTTCAGCGTGGCTCCTGTTGGTGCTGCGCTGGTCCCGGCAGGTACAGATGTAAACACCGGCATCGCTTGGCTGGACATTGCTGAAGTACAATTCTGCTCCTGCATATAGTTGACAAACACCAGAATAGTTGTTACAGCCATAAGTAAGGAACGTTGTTGATTCATAGATATCTCAATATCATGATTGAGTCATTGACCTTGTCTGCGTCGCTCAGCACTGCTCGAGATGGGCCGCCCGTCCTCCCTGGACCAGTGGAAGTAGTGTGGAGTGGAAACGGATACCTGACACCGCAGGGTGACTGAGCCACCCTGGCTTGTCAGGACCCTCTCTGGATACACCCTCACCACCAATGACGCTGCAGCTGCAGAGAGGCCAAAGCAAATTTATGAGGAACATTGTCGGAGAAGATCATAACAAACAACACTAAGACTTGGTCAGAGCTCCTGCACAACCCCCCCCCCCCCAAAAAAAAAAAAAACATCTCACTTGTTTAATCTAAAGAATGTAGACAGTGCAGATGAATGCTAAATTTGAGACCCCTGGGAAGTAGAAAATATCCCACTTTGAACTTATGAGATCCCAACACGAACTGTTACAGTCTAATAACATACTTTGTACAGGACAAGCAAGCGATACTTCCCAAGCAGGACGGTTTGTTTTAAATTGCGATATCGAGTGCAAACAGTAGATAGAAGATAAATATAACCACAAAAATTTGAGGAGCCCCACAGTGCAGTGTTGAATAAACTACAACCACAGATATCGAAATGTACACCTCACTCAACAGAATAGATTGTTGTGCCTGGTGAGTATCTTTTGCACCTTTTCTCCTTTTTTTGTCATCTTACCATCATATGGTCGACACTTTTGCCTCTCCTGTGGGTTGCCAACATAACCAGGAGCACATCTGTAGATGGTCAAATCAGACTTTGAAGTCAACATTGGGACACACATACGGCAACAAATAAGAAAATTATGACTGACGATTTATCATTTAACAGGAGAACACAAGTTGTACACATTTGACATGACTGAAAATACACAGTTTGAATCTGCAAGTTGAATTGAGGACACTTTTTGGTTGTCAAATATTAAAATGGGTCCAGTTATCTCAGTTCAACTTTTGCGCATTCCTGTCAACTCGATGACTAAAAATCCACTGTCTAAAGTTAGCATGTTGGTTGCGTTGGAGAAAATAGTTACCGCTCGCAGTACTGGCCAGTGTATCCAGGCTGACAGGCTGTACACTGGTAGCCTCCATTTCCCAGGCTCTCACAGGTCGGAGAAAATCTGTCAAAAAAACAAAAAAGATGACTCGACTGCAAAAAGTCATTAGCAACAAAGTAGTGTCAGTGTTATGATCCTACATACGACGTATTTGTGATGATACGGCGTTAGCATCATTGCATGTTGCAAAAGTGACTGATAAAAAGATGACACCATTGATTGCTACTTTCACCCGGGGGCTGCCAGCTCGTTATTAGGGACTCAACTGCTACTGTTTACATGGTCAGGCTGCGCAAAAATTGCTCGGTGTTATTGTTTAATACAATGAGCAGTGTTGTATTTATATACTGTATTTATGATTATTTTTTGTTCCTGGATGAGCACATTTGCCCTGCTTAGAAATCATCTCCCAAAAAATGTGGTAGCAGATCAAAATGTGGATTTCTTCAAAGAGATACGCAAACAATTGGAGTGACAGGGAAACAGACGGATTGAAGAAAGTACCCTCGTGGCAGAGCCTCCAGATTTCACAAGAAGGTTGAATTTCCTGGTATCGTGAGCATGTGACCGGTACAAGACTTCAGCTATAAATAGAGGAGGAATGCGCCGTCCAGGCATCTGTGACAGAACTCACTGGTTGTCCGGGTCGGTGTGAGGGCAGGCACAGGGCTGGCAGTCCTCCGGTGTGCCAGCAGTGGGGTCACCGAAGAAGCCGGATCCGCACTGCTCACAGAGCTCACCCTGAGTGTTGTGCAGGCAGTTCTGAAAGAAAAAAAAACATGTTGTCATGTGTGTCCCTCACACCTTCCAAGACACATTTGGGTAACTTTCAGTTTCCTACAGTGCAGATGCCAGTCTCGGGGTGGCAGGAGTCTGAGTGGCCGTTGCACTCACACGGCTCACAGTGACCCAGGTACAAGCCTCCACCGGTCCGAGTATATCCGGGTGCACAGTCCTGGAATAAATTCGGAACATGGAGTACTCAAACAAAATCAGCAGCTTCGACAGGTGAATTGAGGTGAGAAACGTGAGGAGAATTAACCTGGCAGGAAAGACCCTGGTATCCAGGTGGGCAGCGGCACTGCTCCACTTCCAGGGCCTGCGCCAGGCCGCTGTAGTTGGGCAAAGCCACTTCCATGCTGATGTCGGAGATACTGGATGAGCGCATCTCAGTAAAGTAGGACGCTCGGATCAGGATGTCATCCAGGTCGGCCAGAACCATCAACAAATGCTCTCGTGTAGCGGGCATGCCATCAGGACGGCGCCAGTGCTCCTGGAAATTGCAAAGGAGAGAAAATGGATATGCGGCTAGCTGTTTAAATAAGGCTAGAGTGAGTTTGTAGTTGTATTACTGATTTTAATGGTTGTCAAGATTCTGCAAAAACTACAAAACTCCTTTTTGGCCAACTTTGACGACGGGTGACGCATCAGCCTTAGACCGCCTATTTAAAAAGTCGGTGTGGACATGGGTAAAAGTACTCAAGGAATACATTTCCACCTCTTTCCAAGTAAGTGCTACGTCCACACGGCAGGGCACAGTGCCCAATTTGCACTTTTTGTCAAGGCTGATCTTTTTCATGCCATGCTGGCATGTAAACAGAGAAACGTTTAATGACCTCCTGATTGTGACGTTACTTGTTGCGGTGCATGAAAGCATTAAATTAAAAGTAGAAATAGACTCATTAACAAGGTCCTGGAACTGATAATTAACCATATATGGATGACAGCATTCACTGCTGTTGTAAGTTAAAGAAGACCATTGTTCTTCCAACACGGCCTTTCGTGAGATTGTGCTGGGGGCACATTATGGTGTGATTCCACTTTCATTGGTTATTATGTCCATTTATCTAAATAATTTGTGAAGTGTCATTAGAGGACAGGAAATCTGGCTATGGAGACATGCTAGCATATTGCTGGCTGTAAACAAGCACTAGTTTGGGCCAAGGGCCTCCTCGCTTTATTGTGATGATAAGATGGAAAACAGTGAAATGGAAAACGGGCAATTGCTCCACTTTCAACGCATCTTATTGTCTCTTGGCTATTTTTTTACCTCGGTGAAGACAACCTCAAATTCTTGAGTCTCTCTGCTGCCATGCTGCCTTCTCTGCCACGACGGCTGTCTAGCTACCAGAGTGATGTCATTACCCTATAGAAACAACATAAGAAGGTGAAGAAAAGCTACATATGGCCAAACTTTGCACACCAGTAATAAGATGCGTACTCACAATAATTTGTACATCTGCATCTTCAAGCAGAGTTCCTCTTGATCCAGCCACGTAGGAGATTGTGTATTTCAGTTTGCCACCATAAGAGCCCACCTTCAAAGGATTGAAGAAGAATGAACACATTTTGCTTCATCACAAAGTGCTCGTAAATGGAAGCAAACACCACCAGGTTCCCAGCCAAGCTGAATCAGAAACACATGAAATTAATTTGCAGATTATCGCGATATTGTGAAATGGAGGGGATGTAACAATCCTGAAAATACAGGGATCGACATTAACGGTGGCCCAATGTCCCACGGCCATTACACCACTATGTTGGGCCACTAGTCCACCTTTAGACCAAGGCCTAACGAGGACAGTCCAAATTTCTAAATCGCAGTCACGAAAAATGACCAAAATGAGAAATTTTTGTTTCAGACTGAAAGACTTATTGCCAAAACAATGAAAGAAACAGCATATGGTGATGATGCAAGAAAAAAAAAAAAAACGCAACGAGCAAATACTTGACTGCATAAAGGGGCATGAATCGGACTTAGTCTCACGTCACTAGGCTGATTGCCGCTAGCCTGAGCAGATTCATCCCAGCCGCAGTGGGACCATGAAATCAAAGGACAAGGGCAGCAATGCAAAGTGCTGCTTCATCACCAAACGATTATGTCCAACAATGCGTGGAAAACAACTGTGCTAACAAGAACTTTATTCACCTTAGAGTTTTAGGACATCATGCATGAACACATGCACTTCATGGCACTGTGTCTGTACTTATCGGATAATGGAATATGCCCGGGCTCGTTGAAGCATAGCTAATGGTGACCTATATTTTTAATCATTTGCTTTTACTTGTTTCTTTGTCAGTCCTCTAAAATATGCCCTCACATGAAAAAGGTCAAGAGCAGGAAAGGACCACTGCCTTTATGGAAAAAAAAAGTAAATTAAGTCAAAATTTGAATTTGGTAATTGATTTATATTTGTGCATTTTTCTTTTCTTCAGAAAAACTATTTTGAAGCTGAATGTAGGCTCTGTACCACTGCTTCTGTGAGACAGGAAAAATAAGTACTGAAAGAATCCGTTGTTTTAGTTATTGTTAGTCTGAATCTACCAACTCAGAAATAAAACGTTTAAAAGCATTTCCCGCTCCCGCCCCCTCCCCCCCGCAACCCCCAAATCTAACAGCAGCTTTTAATACTCATGACCATACGACTTAATTAATGAGGAAAAATATTGGAGCATATGTGAAAAAGAACTGTCAATGAAGGATATCGTGAGAGCAAAAAAAAAATTCTAACAGAAGATGCATATGGGAAAACCCGACGAGTGGGATGAAGCAAAGGGCACAGGGATTGTGGGAGAGGGGTCAAAAGGTGCTGGGAAGCATTGCGCTGGGGGATTTGACCCAAAGTTACAGTACCTTATCCCCTGTGAACTGTGTGGGGAGCTGCCAGTAGAGCAGATCGTCCTGGTGCAAGCTGAAACCTTTGTAGACCAGAGAGTACTGCGAGGCAAGGGGTGAGGGAAATAAAAGGAAAATGAGCCACAGAAATGGAGAGAGGCTAGCAGGCAAAGATCAAGCCTAGGAGGAGGAATGCAGAGCATAAAGTCGAATTCTTTCTTGGTACACGCTCCGGGGCGTTAATAAATCAGCCATTGTGCTGCCGACTAGCCCGCTGTCTGACAACTTCCACTCACAGTAATGTGAAAATGACAGCTTAAGACATCTGAGGGTGGCTTTAAACAGACGGCAGGACAGACGACAAACCGAAGCTGTTCTAAGTGCACAGTTACAGCGTGCTTGATGAGAGCACAGCGGCCACTGTGACAGTAGCTCAACTAGTCCTTTTTCGATCAGACGGTAAATCACGCAGGGCATTTTGTCCCTAAAGTTTTGCTCAGTCAGTCAGTTAAGATGCTCTCCTGTACCTTGCTGCCCCCTCCAGAAGCACGAGCAGTCGTCTTGCTCACTGCGTTCTCGGTCTTGATTGACAGCAAAACCACAACCCAAAAGAAATGGAAGAAAGTGATGGGGAAGGAACTAACAATGTCACTCTCACAATCTCTAGCAGAGAGTACCTGCATATGAGACGCATGGCCCGGAGAATACGATTGGGGTCTAGCAGGTTTAACTGAAGAGGAGATGCCGGAAGGACGAGCAGCTGGGCTCAGGTTACGCAAAGGCCGTCGAGAGGAAGAGGACGAGGATGAGGAAGAGGACGATGCCGGAACACGAGAGGAGAGTGGAAATTGTGGACGGGAAAAGTTTGAGAGGAGTGCCCAGACCTCATTATCCAGCTGTCTGATGTCCCCCTGAGGACGCATCAAGTGGGGATAGCCAAAGGATCCGTAACCACGCTAACACCAAAGCTGACCCGTCAGTGCTTTAGAGTTGTCAAACCAAACGCAACAAGACTGCAAGTAGTGGTCATGCTTAATCATGCATTTTAGAGAGTGAGAGCATGCACTGCACACACAAACGAGTCCAGTATCTCTTCTCAATTCAACTCTGGGATTGAGCAGATTTGACCCAGCAACATTTTGCAAGGTCTTGAGCATTCACATAAATCGTCTCGATGTGTGATTCATCCACACCAAGTTGGAGCTCACAAAAGACAACAGGTACAAGTTCAAATTCATGTTTTCGTCACCATCACATTCCAGTGTCAATTTTCGAGCCGTGTTGATATTAACGGCACATTAAAAGAGTAAATATACAATTGATCTGAATGCAGATTCAAAAAGATTCACAATAAGGCCAAAAAGTCATTGTTTACCTCGGCATCTACTGCCATAGTTTCATGAAATAAAAGGCATACATATACCAATCTTACACATGCACGCATGCACGCACGTAAATTATAAACAGGAAGAAACTGAATGCTATGAATGAGATGACAAGTTGTGTCACCCTGGCCACCGTACTGAAAATGTTCAGCCTGGGTCTGCGCCTGTCAACTTAATGTACGTCATGTTACTTGTCAAGCTAATCTGTGCGTTAACGGTGTGAGAGGACTTGATAATGATGGGAGCCAAAGTCCCTTGTGATTGTCATCATGTTTCACACATTCTTTGCACATTTGTAAGGCAAAGCCAATCCCTCACTGGCTTTGCGGGTGTCTTTACCCTTAGAAGCCATTCGGTTCCAAATGGAAGCTTCTTTCATGAGCTGCTGCTCGGGCAACTCTGAGTCATTCTATTGATGCGGATAAAGCGTAAGCTTTGATCACTTTCCTTATCACTGAACCGATAGCGTTTGGAATTGCTTTCCCGGTGTTATTCGAGCCAAGTTAAAATTTAAGAAGGCTTTCATGGTCCATTTATTTACTTGGCTTTCACATTCTGTGAAGAATGTGATGCAAGCCTTCAAAATTAGAGTTCAACTTGAAACCCTGCTGTAAAAATATCATCCCGCTCAATAGACTTTCATATGGCATCAGGAAAAGACTGCAGCCTCACAAAACTCAACTTCTAAGTGTATCGATGTTTAAAATACACATGAGCAACCACAAGTTTGATACATGCCAGCAGAGCGTATGCATCCAAGAGACACACAGTAGCCACTGGTACCACTTTCATACCTGTTCTGCTCGTTTCATACGAGTAAAAGACCAATCTTTCTACACGTCGTCAAAGCAAAAGAACAAAAAAAAATATATAAATAAATAAATAACTGGCTTCATACAAAGGAAATCAATTCAAGAAATTTGATGAGGGCTGCATGTAGAAAAGAGACAGCTGATGAAAGACAAGTCAAGCAAGAAGCTGAGAGGTCTACAAATTCCAGATGCTCCACCAGGTTCACTGCTCACAAGCTCTTTGGGTACTGACCTTGTCTCCCTGGAAGACCCCAGGAAGCTGCCAGTAGTGGGGCTCCTGTCCAAGGTAGTCAAAGTTGCTGTAAGACAGTTGAGTCCCCTCAGTGGAAACCTCAACTGTGAAACCAGTGGAGATGCGGTTTGTACGTTGACGGTTCACCAGCGCGAATCCCTGGAAGTTCCCTGGAGAAAATTTTGATGATACCTGCGGGAACACATTTGGAAAAACAATGCGGCTCATGAGAAATACACATCCTGGAACTGGGAAGAAAAAATTGGACCCAGTAATCAGAAATCCAGTTGACTGTGAAGCGAGCCTTTAGCTGCCGAGATTTTAAGTGTGTCTTCTAAAACCAAAGCGTCTTACACAACCATTTCAAAATTGCTGCTGCACGGCCATCGAACGCAGAGACGAGCTGCTGTTGCAGAGGTGGAAACCAACAAAACCGCAGGGTTTATTGCCTTTGCAAGGCCTCTCCCATGAGGCAACTCGCTCTTTCCACAGAAAATGCGTTTTGCCCCGAATAACTTCCTGAGAAATGGTCGACAGGCTATTTTGATTCTGGTGTGGTGGCTTCATCCTAATGTCACATTTCTCTTGGCGGTAAATGTTACTTGATTGACAATAAACCTTTGCTCTTTTGTAACCGGCTTCACCATGAGCCGCCAATGAAGTGGGAACCATGGCCTTATTTCAGAGCATTTCCAGATTGCAGTGCTTACCAGGTCTCTGTAGTAGTTGGAGCTGGAGCACTGCTGAGTGACACCCATACAGAAGCAGGACAGGCAACCATCTTTGTTTTGCTGGCTAAGATGGAAGGTTCCGGGCTTGCACCTGGAGCACGAAGGGTCTTCAACATTCATCTATAAGATAGTAGGATTGTCATAAGCATTGTGATGCAAAGGGAAATTTATGTCCAGTCCATACTACGTATGAAGTAGACATGACACAACAAAATGACAGAAGTAAATACTTATTACTTTGCAGCGACAAGAGCCACCAATACAGCCTTCACTTCCTCTTGGGTCGCAGCTGTCGCAGTTACCTATCAGCGCACATCAAAGCACATAGTTGAAGAGAGTGTCATTTGGTTTTTTTTTTCCACAACAGTCAAGACCATAGTTGGGTGGAATAATACGTATCAAAGCATAGCCTGTACCATTGACATCATTGTTGCCAGAAATACACTCCTGTCCAAGCAATGGGTTGCCTGTGTATCCTTGTGCGCATCTGGATTGGATAAAAAAAAAAAAAAGTGAGTGAGTGATGAGGGTGATTGAAGGGGACTGCGCAACCTGGGACATTTAATAATCTATGTCTTTTAGCAAACAGACAATTACTAAATGAGGAGCCATCCTTTACAGCACATCATTCAGTAACAATAACTGTATTTCAGCGAGCATGGCTCCTTTTCATAATACAAAAAAATAGTTCTACTTGGCACAAAAAAGCTTGACCAAAAAGCTTTTTTGATTGTTTGCCACAGAAATGCATAAAGCACAGCCCAAGACACAATTTTCATTCAACATATCCTGGAAAGTGATTCTCTGACATACATTATGACGTATGCTTGACACACAGAAGAACGGAAATTAACAGAAACATTGGGAAGGTAACTGAATCAGGTGCAGAACAAGACGCGAAGCGTATGAAGAAGAGACTTGCCTAGGCTGCAAGTGTGACAGTTAGTAGGACAATGTGCCTTTGACCCCAGCCAGTTGCAAAGCACTACCACCAGAGGAGAGGCGACTGTGCGGGTTGCCTTGAGGATATCAAGCCTTAGCTCACCTGTCCTATGGCAGCTCCGAAGGTCAACAGCCAACAAACTGCTTCCATGCTGGCAAACTAGTCTAACATCTGAGACACGCCATTGATTCTCAATGTCCACCAAACATTGGCCACTTATTTGAGCATACACTTTAGTGCAACTCAACTGACAATAAGAAACGTTAAAAAAAATGGTGACATACTGTACATGTATGTGAATATTGCTCCATGGCGGGAAGTAGGTCGTCACTTTCAGAGAACCAAATACCGGTATCTCTTATCAGCAATCCAACAGAATACAAAAAAAAATTGTCCCAAGCAAATTCAGTCTGATTGATATGCAAGTGACAGCCCACGAAGACCAATTATTCAGAAGTCGGAATCATTGTGGAAGATTCTAGCTCAAATATATCCAACTACAACACAACTGTCATCAGCTGTCAATAGATAAACAAATGTGCTGTGTTTAAAATAATTATCGTGTGTTTGAGTATCTGGGGACAAACTGTCATTAATTTCTGTGGAGATGAAACATGTTTTTATTGTCTCTTGAAATGACACATTTGGGGATTTTTAAAATTGATTTACTATGACACAGAAAAATGTATCTTTCCATTTTGTACTTTTATTCTATTTGTTAAAAGTCACCATCAATAAGCAAAAGCGAAACGTCCACACAGAACCTCCCAAAATTATCACTGCGGCCACTAAGGACACTAGCACACTTGAGAGATGTGACCTTTTCAAAAATTAATGAACAAAGCAATGTTTGAGGTAGTCCAGTCATCAAGAAAACTGAAATAAGTACAAACCCGAATTCAATGAAGTTGGGACATGAGGTGACACACAAATCAAAATAGAATACAATGACTTGCAAATCGGTCTCAACCTCTATTTAATTGAATACATGACAAGATATTTCATGTTCAAAGTGATGAACTTTCTTGTTTTTAGCAAATAACCATAACGTTAGAATGTTAAGGCTGGGACAGTTGGCAAAAAAGTTGAGGAATTCTCATCAAACACCCGTTTGGAACATCCCACCAAGAGATGCCATTGCCACCTCTTTGGGAACGACTGCATGAGATATTAGTCCAACAGTTGAAGGACAATGTTGCTTCATGTAAAATCGCATGGAATTTAGGGATCTTTTCATCCTTGGTCCATAAAATCATCAAAAGGTTCAGAGAATCTGGAGAAATCACTGCATGTAAGCGGCAAAGCTGAAGACCAACATTGAATGCCCATGACCTTTGATCCCACAGATGACAGTGCATCACTGTGTAAAAGATCTCACCACATGGGCTTAGGAACACTTCAGAAGACCACTGTCAGTAAATTTGGTCCGGCGCTCCATCCGTAAGTGCAACTTAAAATACTACCATGCAAAGCAAAAGCCATTTATCAACAACACTCAGAAACGCCGCCGCCTGCTCTGGGCCCGAGCTCCTCTAAGATGGACTGATGCAAAGCGGAAAAGTGTTCTGTGGTCTGATGAGTCCGCATTTCCAATTGTTTTTGGAAATTGTGGACGTCGTGTCCTCTGGGGCAATGAGGAGAAGAACCATCCGGACTGTCATGGGCGCAAAGTTCGAAAGCCAGCATCTGTGATGGTATGGGGCTTTGATAGTGCCAAAGGCATGGCTAACTTACATATCTGTGAAGGCAGCATTCATGCTGCTTTGGAGAAACATATGCTGCTATCCAAGCAACATCGTTTTCATTGACGCCCTTGCTTATTTCAGCAAGACAATACTAAACCACGTTGTGCACGTGTTACAACAGCGTGGCTTTGTTCATAAAAGAGTGTGCGTAGTAGACTGGTCTGCCTGCAGTCCAGACCTGTATTTTCTCCACAAACATGACCCTGTTCCAGGTTTTTTGGAATGTGGTGCAGCTATAAAATTCCAAGTTGATTATTTGCTTAAAAACAATAAAGTTATCAGTTTGAACATTAAATATCTTGTCTTTGTGATGTATTCAATGAACTTTATTTGCAAAGCATTGTATTCTGTCTGTTTTTATTTATATTGAACACAATGTCCCAACTTCACTGGAATGTGGTTTGTGCTGATGCTAAACTAATGCATCTCTTCATAGCAGACAACTACTTTAAAAACCACATGTGGGGAAAAAAAAATCACAAGCAAATATCAGACAGTGACGTACAACAAAGCCCTTCATCAGGTTCCTTACAACTGGTTCGATTAAGTATAAATAAGGAGATGGCGAGAAAAACAAAACAAACAAAAATAAAAAGAGTCATGGCACAATACAGTCTAGTCATCAGGGATAATGCGTATAGGGATGGCCAGCCTTCCCAGGACAACATGAAGGGAACCATCAGCATGATTTTTATGTCCTCCTTTCAATAGCTTCAGTAGGTCCAAAATCCCAGATCTTGTATGTTTCTTGTCATTTTGCTGTTTTTTGGTTGCGACTCGAGCCTTGGTTTTTGCTTTCGACGATGGCTTTTTCACTGACTTTACGGCAGTTGTTGATTTTGTTTGCTTATGATGCAATGCGGATTTGGTGGTTGTGCTTGACTTCTTTGAGGTTCTTGCCTTTGTTGTACCGGGAGCTCGTGTTTGTTTTTTCGTTTTCTTTAAATTGTTTGCATTTGTGGCCGTGGAGCTAACAGGAGTCGATGTTGCTGTGGCTGGTGTGTTCAGATTCTTTTTTCTAGCTCGAAGAGAAGGCACAGTTGTCTTGGTTATGTTTAGCCTGATGTTTGCTGTCACAACCTTGACAGAATTTGTGTTTTTAACATTTCTTCCCCTTTGGACAGTCTTGTCAAGCGGTTCATCGGATCGAAATGCTTTATCTCGTCCACCGTTAGCGGAGTGTCTTTGGGCGGTTTCTGTGTGAGATGGAGGCTCCAGTTGAAATTTTGTGACTGCTACCTTATCTTGAACTTGATTCATTCGTGTTTGGTTCGATTGTGAAAAATGTTTAGTTGACCCAATGGGCGACTTGCTCACTCGTCCCTTCACCTCCGGCTTTGCTGTAGCTAAGGGTTTAGTTGTAGATTGCGGTTGGGCGGCGCTCCTGACATTTTCCTTTATCTTCGGTTTAGAATTAGAGACTTTATGTTTGGATGGAGACGTGACACGTGTTGTGGTGTTTTCCAGTGATTCTGCAGAGACTGTCAACTTTTTTCTCTCTTTCCCGGTTATAGTGGTGGGTTTACTATCGAGGAGACTTGGGGTAGGTATGCTTTGGAGTACCGTGGCTTGATGGGTGAGTGGTCTCTTTGTTGTTATTCTTTTGCCCGGAGGGTGTGTGGTTGGAGGGTGCGTGGTTGAGTACCTTGGGGGCACAAGTACTGTGCTAAGTGAAGGCAGTGGCATCCTTTCCTGGAGCGAACGAGACGTGTGTCGTGCACGTTTCATCTTGTTCATCTCCTGAGCCAGGGCTGTGAAGCCATCAATCAGGATCTCCAGCCTTCCTTCGAGTCTGCTCAATCGGGCTTCCATGTCATTGTAGCTCTTCTCGAGCTCGGTGACCCTTTTGGTCTTTTCCGCAGCCGACTCAACAGCAATAAGTTCCTTCAGCTGGGAACTGAGATTAATCTGTTGATCCTCCATCCTATGAATGCTTTCTCTCATATCAAGGGTGTTGCTCTCAAGCATGCTGAGACGCTGATTGAAGGTGTTCAGGTGAAGGCGGAGCAAGTGCTGAAAGCTGGACCGTCTGCTGTCTGCATCTGGTGTGAAGCGTGGTGGGAGTCTGGTGGCTGACTTATTGGGAGCAACCGAAACAATGCCCGTCCCATTCTTTGAAGCAGAAAGGGTCGTTCGGTGGTGAGAAGGAGTAGAAAGTACTTTTTGGGTTGAGAGGATGGTTTGGGCAGTGGTATCGGGCCAGTGGTAGTCAACATGGTCAGTATCTCCACTGCCGAAAGGTGTTATCTCTTTATCCACGCTGAAATTGAATATTGCTTCGGCACCACATCCCAAAGGAAGGTTGCCATCGAGCAGCTTCTCATGGAAAGGGTCCCCACAACTGTCTGCAGATGGCATCTCTTCTCTTAATGTCAAAACAGCACAATGAGGATTGTTGCTCGGAAAGACATTCAATGATTACCATTAACCACCCAAGTCTCCTTTGTCATCTTTGCCATCAGACCTACAAAGATTTTTTTTTCAGACAGACAGCTGTCCTCATAAATGTCTCATCTACATTTATGCTACAGAGACCCAGAAAGTGTATGTGGTCTGTGCGGAGATGAAAAGACACAAGAGCCAACACAGCCTTGGCAACCAGCAAAGCACACAAGCTGAAGCAGAAGACCAAAGTAAAAAGTACCACAAAGCAAACTAAAGATTTCGGTAACACATACAACACAATGGTTTGCGCTTGGTTTTCACCACCTAAACTACTGATGAATACCCAAAAAGTACAATAAAAGTCTATCCCAGAGGAAAACTGTTGATAGTATCACTAAAATTCGAGATGTCCAGCAGCCCAGGATAGAGCAGTGTTTCCCAACCGCCAGTGAGCCAGGGCACCCATTTTACATGAGAAAAACTGCACGGCAAACCACCAAACAAAAATGTCATAAAAAGTATGAATAGTAAAATAACCATCTCGACTCAAATGACTCATATTGATTCACTTAGCGTGAAATCGGGGGTCTGATTTAATGGACCACAAAGTCATGGCCTATTCTGTTGTGTGAAGGGCAACAGTCCACCATACAGTATACTGAGCATTTGCCGCTAATTTTTCCATCCGTCAATGGCATAGACAGATAAGAAAAGATATTTACGATTAATAAGTATTACTTTTCTAACAAAGAAAATGAAATTGGGTAATTTTCCGCGGCACCCCCGATGACCTCTCACAGCACACTTGTGTGCCACGGCACCCTGGTTGGGAATCACTGGGATAGAGAATGCCAATTCAAAGATAACCGATTCCTGTACTACAACCGTTCAATGTCCAGTGTTGGAAAAAGACATGGCTAAAGTACACCACCGACATGCGTACATCACTTTCCAACAACTAGAGGCAATGAATGCTGGTGCCAGCCCCGCTTAACTTAAACCCAGAGCAGTGTCAAAATGAGCCCGAGAAGAAGATGTAGGGAGAAAGTACAGCAGATGAAGGCAGGGCGGGGTGTACCTCTCACAGCGTCGGCCAGTGTATCCAGGTGGACAACGACACGTTGGCTGACCATCAGAGTCCAAATAACAGGTTGAGGAGAATCTGTTTGAACAGTGTTTGAAGTAAGGATTTTGTTCGACCTCGTCGACGTAAACGTAATGGAGAGGTTGTCAGTGTTTCTGTATTATTGAAGAAATAGTACCAGAACTGACCCTCCTCAAAACAATTAAAAAATACGACAAACTCACTGGTTGTTGGATGCTGTTCCAGGACAAGGGCAAGGCTGGCAGGCCTGGGCAGCCCCAGCTGCTGGGTTTCCATAGTAACCAGTCTGACACCGTTCACACCTTGGCCCGTCAGTGTTGTGTTGACATTGCTATCAGCAGACGGACAGACAGACAGACAGACAGACAGACAGAAAGACACACACACGCACACACACACACACACACACACACACACACACACACACACATATACAAAGCGGTGAGATTCACTCAAAGGTTTATACAGTGTACACAGAGCTTGTTTTCACGTGTTGAGCTCTGGCAAGAAACCCTTATCGCATTCCTGCACAGAGATGAAAGAAGTCAACAGTGAAATATAATTAGAGACGGAAGAGGAACATAAAACCTACAAGACACCTGCCCGTCTCCGGGTCACAGCCGCTGGCGTACCCGTTGCAGTCACAACTCTCACAAGTGCCCAAGTAAAGACCAGAGCCGGTCCGCGTGTAGCCTTCTTCACATTCCTGTAAAACCGAGGCAGAAGACCCAAGGTCAGCAAAGCGCACAACAGAGGGAAATCTTTGTTTTGTGAAGCAGTCAATTGGAGTAAGTCTCAACAACTGCAATCGGAAAAAAAAAAAAATACAGCGATTAATTCAGCAGACCAGCGTGATTGGTTGAAAATAAGCCTTGCGTACCTGGCAAGACGGTCCTCTGTATCCTTGAGGGCATGCACATTCTTCCACCTCAAGGGCACGTTGGTTTCCAGTTGAGTGCGGAACAGCAATATCCATTTTGATGTCTGATATACTGTGAAAGGCAATTTTACATGAGTTTTGACCATCTTTGAATTTATTCTACTTGAATTAGCTCAAATAGAAAAGTCCCTGAAATGTACCTGCTCTCTGCCATGTTGTCAGCATAGGTGGCCCTAATAAGCAAGGCACTAACATCAGCCAGAGCCATAAGGAGGTGTTCCCGTGTGCACGGTTGCCCGTCAGCACGACGCCATGCAGACTGCCAGGACGAAAACGGAAAAGTTCAGCCTACTTTGGATTTGTGCGTGAAGACATAGTGATGTACTTCCAAGAATGATACAAACTTCTCTGAATGTCACAGTGACTGTTTGTGGTACACGTGGTAGGGGCTTGCTAGGGGAGTAGTGTTCCAGAGAGATGCCATTGCCCTGGAGAACCACATCTGGCTGACCAGCAATCACCAGGGAACGCTGGAATGACTCAAAATGCACTGTGTAGCGCAGCTCCCCACCATAGGCTGTCACCTGGTAACAACATTGAGAAAAGAAAAGCTCACAGTATTTGTTCTTTGACAGATCAGGAGACTCTTGCACACTAGGCAAACACTCGCCTCATCCTAATTTTTTGGGGGTAAGTGGAAAGGGAGTGAGAAGATTTTTGTTGGGCTTCACTGTGAAATTAAAGTTCAAAGGACCTCTGCTGTACGGGCAGGTCCAGTCATTTTCACTTGAATGTGTTGAGACATGACTCAGGGCGACAGAACGCTGAGGACTGAATGAAACGCCTGACTGATCTTTTCCCTGCCCTTACATGCTTTCTACTGTACCTTGTTGATTTATCTCACCTTATCTCCTCTGAAACTCTCAGGCACGACCCAGTAGTAGATGTCGTTGGGGATGCTGGAAAAGGAGCGGTAGACAACTTCTGAGGGGCCCCTCTGAGAGATACCCTCGCTGATAGTTCGAGTGTTGCCGCTGTTGGTGAGCGTAAACAGCTGCCCGTTCACTCCTCCTCGTACCTGGGAGCACAGGTTAACTAAGATGGTAGCTTTGAACACTCTCAGGTCACCACAAAAGTCGCTTTCACACCACTCCATTTAGCACCTGCAAGATTTGCTGATACAGCATGTCTGTGTGAAAATATGTTGTCTAATCATATCTACGATACCTGATCTCGACTCCAAGTGGAGCTGGCACACTGTTTGGTGACGCCCATGCAGAAACAACGCAGACAGCCCTCGGGGTTGTTTTCTGTTAGATGGAAGAAGCCTGCCTTGCACTCATCACATTGAGCGCCTGCCACGTAGTTCTGGGAAGGGAAAAAAAAAAAACAGATGCACATGCCAGGCTCAGGCTCATTTCTTAAATAAAGACGGCTATCATCAGGGAAGTCAGATTCCGAAACAGAGAAAGAATGACATAGCTAACAATAGGTTGCGTCTCCTCTGTAGTGTTTCACACGGCACTTAATCATGCAATGTGTACCTTGCAGCTGCATGGCCTGCTATTCGAGCTGATGCTTCCCCTGTTATCACACTTGGTTTCTGCAGGGGGGGGCGGGGGGGGGGGGGGGGGGAAGACAAAGACATATGGAGTGGAAAGTTCACCTGGCAAAGGTCCAAAAGCACAGCATACCTGCGCCATGAGCACATTCTTCTGCCAACTCTACTACAAGGGCAACCGAAACTCGAGAAACTTGACTAAAATGTACTCACGGTGAGAAACACATTTTCCATTTGGCAGAAGGGGATTGCCCTGGTAGCCAGGAGCACATCTGAAAAAAATGGTGGGAGAAGTGACAGATTTGCCCTTTAGTCGACAGTAATTTCCAATCAAATATTTCATTCTCTCACTTTTCACAGCGTCTTCCCGTGTATCCGGGCTTGCACGCGTCACATGTTGGTTGTTGGTCAGAGTCAAGGAAGCAGGTGTCAGAGAACCTGCGGTGACAAACAATGAGACATAGGTAACCATTTACAGTGGTGGGTTAATAAGTGGCGTGTGGAATGAATGAACTATTGTTCAAATATCTGAATTCGCAGTTTTTGAAGGGGGGGAAAACAAATTCTCAAAAGACTTTACCGGCGAGAGGTTTCATAGTATGGACAAGGGCAAGGCTTGCAGTCATCGGCTCGGCCTCGTCTTGCGTCACCAAAGTAACCAAGGCGACACTTGCCACACTGCGGGCCTTCTGTGTTGTGCTGGCAGCTCTGCAGTGGAAAACATAGTGACAAAAATCTTCTACTCAATAGCGATAAGGAAAGGGAAAAAGTTGGGAGTTGATCTTGTTAAATGACATCAAGAGACATTATCGGTAGGCCGAGAGGATTCGTGTTTACCAGACAGTGCCCACTGATTGGATCGCAGGCGCTGGCATGTCCATTACAGTTGCAACCGGCGCAGGTGCCCAGATAAGAGCCCCCGGGGACACGCTCAAAACCAGAGGAGCACAGTTCACAGGACAGGCCCGTATATCCAGGCGGACATCTGGGAACCGGAAATGTCATCATCATTAAATCTTGTAACATGTCGATGGACATCATTAAGCAATTATCAATACTGTAGCAAGAGCTGAAATAACAGCAAGAAACACTGCCTCCTCAAAGTTTGAGAGACCTTCACTTTTGGATATCAAAACTTGACGCAAAGTATAACAAGCAGAGAAATTATTTTGTCGAGCCCGTCAGATGACTTTGATTGTTGTCCCGAGCAATGGATCTTATAGGAATCTGGGATTGTACCATTCAATCAAAGAAATTGACTGGACTTCACACCGATCCGATCGGCCTCTTATTTTGTGATTGGCTGCAATACCTTAATTCACTGACATGATCTGCAAAAAAAGACATTCTGGCTGCAGTGTGAACATTTGCTTTGCTGACAGACCGGTGTGTTTCCCTCACCTGCACTCTTCGACCTCCTTAGCATGACCCCTAGTACTAAACTCCACAGTGGTGGTATCCATAACGATATCACTGAGGGCCACGCTGACCATGTGGTTGTCGTAGATGGTGCGGATGCTGATGCTGTCCAAGTCAGCCAGTGTCATCATGAGTTCCTCCCGGCTTACTTGCCGTCCGCTGGAGTGTTGCCAGTTATCCTTCACAAGCATTCACAATCATCACATTGATTCATCAGACCTTATCAAATTGACAGAGATGATTTTGTATCCATATTGTGCATGCAGCATTCCTTCTGTACTTACTTCAGTGAATTTGATTTCTCGCTGGTTGACCACACCGGCAGGGGTGGCGCCCCCCCTGCGGTATATGAGCCTGCGCCCATTTCCAACAAGTATTACATCCGGCTTCTCCACAGGTTCAGACAAACCACGGGCCAATATGAAGCGTACTTTGTACTTCAGGGATCCGCCATAGGAATCAATCTATAGAGCATCGGTGATTATCATACAAATATATGCACCCCTCCAAACGAATGGGAAGAGTCAGGCCTGTTACTTTCTGTATTTCGGTAGTAGATTGACACTATTTGGGTTCCACATCAAAAGATAAACATGAGACAATGTTTTCAGCAAAGTGTACGTATGGAAAGAAAATGAGTTTTTGGACAAGAGATACCTTGTTGCCAAGAAACTGGCGAGGCAAGGTCCAGAAAGAGTCCAGGTTGAGAAAGCGACGTGACAAATCGACGAGCTGGAACTCTTCCATGTCGGGGTTGATGAGGAGCTGAGTGGAAGAAAGAGGGGGAGTGCCTGGCCTGGATGGGTAGCTGACATTCACACCTGAGTGTCACAAAATCGACATATTCATTGTCTCCCGCCTTTCTGCTCTATGCCTTCGGATGAGGTGAACATTTCTGAATTTCACTTGCAAGTTTGATGTGAGCATACTTTCAATTCATTTAATCACTACCTTTAAAATCGTCCTCCTCAGTGAACCGCAGACTGATCTGATTGCGGAAGCGTCCGGTGCTCTTGCAATTCTTGGTGATTCCAGCACAGAAGCAAGGAACGCAACGGCCCCCCACACTAAAGTGATCGTCTGGACAGTTGCCTGGCAAGGTCGGGATAGTAGATTTCCGAAGGTGAATTAAATTTCCACTGCGGCTTGGAATGATAACCGTCGTGCTTGTGCTTAAAAGTACCTGGGTTGGGATTGGATGTAAGCGTTAGCACTCCATCCGGAATACCAAACACCAGACCTTTGGCGTTGATGGCCTCGCACGTGTAGGCCCCCTGATCGGCTTCCTTCACGTCACGGATGGTGAGCGTGCCACGACCGTTCTCACTGGTCATGGAGATTCTGGGATGACATGGATACAAAAGATTATTATTCATCCATATTGTACAAAATTCCTCATGGAACATTCTCACAGTGATCACATAAGACCACGAACGCAAGTTTAAAATTGGTTTACAAGCACTTGATGATAATAATTACAAATTTGATTATTGCTTACGTGAATAAAAAGATGTCCGGTATTTTTCAGATTGTAAAATGCTACTTTTTTCACATGCTTTGAACCCTTTGGCTTGAACAATAAAGCAGATCATTTATTAATTTTTACAAGCGAACAAGCTTCTCGCCACCCAAATTTTCACCCATCCTCGGTTGTGCACGTTCATGGGACCTATATAATAATACGAGTAGCGAGAGTGTAACATCTCTCTGTGTAAATATCCAATGTTGAAGTGTGTGTGGACAGCTGTGGCTTATAGTCAGGTGTGGCCTATATATGTACAAAATACTTTTTTTTCTTTAAATTTATCGGGTGCTATTTATATGCAGGTGTATTCAATAGTCTAGTAATGATGGTAATCTTAGTAAGATTTGTTGACAAGTGATTGATTGAGGTCTGACTCGAAAGGAAATGATGTTAAATGTTCACCGCAAGTTGAAAATCAGAGCTGACATCTATGGCACTGAACCAAATAATCCTGAAATGTAAATGTAATCTAAAATGTAAGGGATGGTTCTCAAGAAACCCACCTGCCGCTGATCGGAACATGTCCCCAGTTTAGCCTCCAGGTGATGATGGGTGTTGGCACTCCAACAGCCTGACAGGTAAATGTCACAGTGGCTCCCCGGGAAACTTCGATGGATTCTTCTGGTGGGCTTGTCACGGACGGAGGAGCTGTTTAATGGAAATGAAAAAAGAAGAAATGCTTCTTTAATTCACCCACAAAGGCTGCTTGGAATTCGGTGATACAGTGAGACTCGTCGATGCAAAACAATTCACTTTTAGTTCGGCGGAGAGGATGTTTCACAAAACACTTTAGTGTCTGAGCTGACCCATGCGTAAAGAGCATGCGGTTAACAGAGAATTAGTCATAGTGTACAAAGGAGCTCAGAGCCGGATCGGAAAATGAAGCAAAGCAGGAGTGCGGAATGTAGAGTGCGAAATACACAAGTGGGGTAAAGTACGCTTTGAACTTACTGCAGCCATATTCATCGGAACGGTCGGGACAGTCTGGCTCTTCGTCACACTGGTAACTTGCTGGGATGCAAGTGCGGTCGCTTAGGCATTCAAACTGCTCAGGAGCACACCTGTCATCTGGACCCTTGGTTGCTGTGTGATATTGGGATGGACATTACCGTCAGATGTATGAACAGACTTTGCTAATCCTAACAGTTGCAACACTTCAGAGTGGGCGGTCACGGAAGTCCTGGGTGGACCGTTTGAAATCGGAAAAACTGCAGGAGTTAGGAATTCACGTGGCAAACTTTTTCTTGGGTTTTTGAGGTGTTCCACTCAGTTCAAGTGCCATCACCAGTGGAGGGATTTGACCATAGAATTTTGGGCCAAGAAGCAATTTAAAACAGAAATGTATGTATGCGCATCAATCAATTTTTAAAACGTCTTACATGTTTTGATTCAATAAATCTGTGCATGCAAACGAATTTGGTTTGTGACATTCGGAAGCAAGTTCCCTCTCGAGACGCATATGAATAACGTTTTCCATTCATGATCGCATCACCCTGAATGCACGTCTGAACAGAGCCATCGATGGAGACTCACGGCAGTCCAGCTCATCCGAGTTATCATCGCAGTCATTGTCTCCATCGCAACGCCAGAGCTTGAGGGCGCAGCGACCGTTTTTACACTTGAACTCATTTGGTTCACACGGCGACGGAGTTCCTGTCAACACAAGTGGATATGTGCCAACGCTGCTCTCAGGCGTGCTTGTACGTACGCGTTTGTGTGACTTACCACATTGGAACTCGTCACTTCCGTCCAAGCAGTCTGTCTCCCCGTCGCAGATGTAGTCTCGCGGGATGCACTCTCCGCTCTGGCATTTTGCTTGATCCGCTCGACAGAATCCTGGAACGACGGGTGGCTGTGGGGGTTTAACGACGGCGATCGTGGTGGCTGGGGCGGGAGTGGTTGCAACAGGTCTTCTTAGATCTGCAACAGATCTCCAATTTAACTTGGCGACCTCGGATGTTCCACAGTGCATCACGCTTTGCGGATCATCCCCCACATGCTGTGGCTGACCACGTTCTAACCTCCAGCCGGCAGGTCATGCTGAAGCAACTCACCACAATCGTTCTCATCACTCATATCACGGCAATCTGGTCGATTGTCACACAGGTATTCCAACAGGATACAAGTGCCGTCGCCACACCTGTGCTCATCGGGCATGCACGGTCTGATGCCAGGGATGACTAAGAAAAATGTGGGGAGGGAGGAGGAGGAGGGATATGGTGACGTGTTTTCAGGACAACCAATGCACTACATCACAACTTAGGACAAATAAAGCAGCAATAAGTTCACGGCAACACAATCAGTCGATTTTGACTTTAGGAGGATATGCCAGACATGCCCAGAGGGTAATTCGTTTATTGGCTCTCAACCCCACACGTATAAAATATACAGATGCTCTGCCGGTGGTGTTTGTCAGGCTAAGGATTTCGGAAAGGTTTCTTAGTTTGGTTAATTACAGCCACCTCGTGGGCTCCCCTCTTAGATAAATACTGTCGGTAGATGTCGATAGATAGACACCTTCGATTCGGAGAGACTGACAGAATACTCACAAAAAGTCACTCTCGGGCAAAATTTCAGAATTCACACATAAAATGCACTTCACTGTAACTTTATCATTAATTGGACCTTCTCTATACTTTTGAATGTTGTTCTCTAACAGGGAGCTCAACGGCGACATGCACAAGAGGCGTTTGATCCAAGAGCTGACCAAGAACGTCCACTTCTGCAAGTCTCTCCCTCCATCTTTCTTGCAAACTGCTGATGACATTTTGTGGCACTCTAAGCTCAGTGGCTAATTGCCGCTGAGAACATGCCATTTGAAGCCTGGCAATGACATAGTGCTGTTGATCAATTGCCGTCTTGGCCTCATGTCAAAATGTAAACAGCATGATTGAATATCATTCCTCATTGAACCAGAAAATGCAGTGGCATATTCATGGGTCAAATACCTGTTCTGAATTTTGACATTTAGCTTTGTTAGAGAACAGTAATTGTACACAAAAAAAAACAAAAAAACAAAAACAAACAAACAGCAATGCAACACGAAGAGTTGGAAATGTGCACTGAAAAGTTTAAAAAAGGTCAGATTAAGTTCACCTGTAAAGGTAAGAGTGCATTTGAGGTTCATCCTGAAATTTAGCCCCAAAGCTGAATATCCCTGACTTTTTTTCAGTAATGTTGATCAATAGCTCAATAAATTGACAGATTGATGACACATTGTTTAATCAAAGTCATGCCATGCGTTGGATGTTCAGATTTTTTTTTCCCGTTTGTTTCTTTCGTTTACTGTGCATTTTTATTTTACATTGGTGCTCCATGCAAAACATTCTTTGATTGATGCACTTGCACGTGTCATCAAAGCTTCTTCCTAAAGCCACTACACACAGCCATCCTACTGCTGCTACAGCACGCTCGGCTCTTTCGCCATGCAACGCTACTTAGCGCAGTACGAACCTGGCACTGCTATAGGTTCCACTGAGGGCAGAGGTTCAACTAGAAACCAAATGGAAATATTTAGCAGCCCTGCCCTACCGCTGTGGTGGACCTTATAACAGACTCGAACCACTTGACGGCATCCAGTAGCTCCTGCATGTGGTCCTTACCTTCCCCAAGCTCTCTGAACTGAAAGCCCTCCACTGATGTGACATAGGAGGCAATGGCTCCATTCTGGACCACGCTGTAGAGCACACTGCGGATCTGCTCACTGTTGCTGTTGTAGTCCGAGCCCACGTCCAGTTCCACAAATACATCAACGCCATCCTGTCTAACCAGCTTCCTGGAAGAGCGAGAAATGTCTGGTGAGACGACGTCGTGCTGTATGTGATGGACGACTGACATTGGCGCAGGAAAGCCAACGATTACTGTGAACGGTTGTAAGGTTTTATGAATGGCAGACCCACACCAAAATCACTAGTCTCCAGCACACAGCTGCAGGGACTCCACTTAAGGTGCCTCATAACCTGATTTAAAGCACTTGAATGCGTACTTAATGAGGACCACGCTGACTGTCTGGACACCTGGAATCCTGTTGTACTCTGACTCCAACTGTGGAGGGAAAAAAAAATACAAACATAAAAGGCAACGTTTTAAATAACGTAAACATGCCTTCTTAGGAAGCTGTGCAGCATTTGACCACAATTCATAAATAACGAAGGCGTACCGTGTCAACCACAGCTTCGGAGATCTCATTAAAGGCTGATGAGAAGATGTCTTCCAACTCTGGGCTGTAGACGATGGAATCGGTGAAGTTGACAAGAGCTCTGTAATAAACTAGATTCAGAGAGCATGAATAAGAATCTGTCAACTGAGTCCATGATTGCTGTCCAACAGTAGGCAGGCTTCTCGAACAACATTTGGATCTTGTAAGCATCATTCCATGCTACTGTAAGTGCAAAAGCCCGCTCAAGTTAATATGATAGTGGATGTTTCTCTTCAGAAAGCTTTTGGTGACATTGAAGTGCACAAAACCGATGGGCCTGTCTGAGGCTTAAACGACAACCACGTTCCAGTTATGAGATCTATTTTCATATCTCAATTTTGGTTGGGTTTTCAGTTAAACCGCTGGCTGCGGTGTTCCTAACACATGGGGCACATGTGCATCACGGTTGTGTCCTTAACATGCCTTCGTCTCTGTCAACATCTACTGTGTAATGTGTAGACGGTCCCGACATCCAGGTGAATAGGCAAAAATACCTAAAGGCAACTCAGTAAACATGTTTGGCCCAACAGAACACACTTAACATTAACAGTAACCGCGTGCTTTCTACTAAGACAGTAATTCATAATGCAATATTGAAATCGTACCATGAAGGGCAAAGTCAGCTACATTACTGTATGTGACATGGCCAACCCATGAAGCTAAAATGGTTCAGGGCCACAGGTTGCCCTTGCCTCACATTGCTGGCAGCGCTGTGTTCAGAAGTTTCTGCCAAGCTCGCTTGGGCTGCCATCGGGCTTTGGGAAGGAAGTCAATATTTGACCTCTCTTTCTTGCAGCACCATGCTACTTGCCACGCACAAAGAAAAGAGTAGTGTTTGGAGTGCTGCCTATTTAGAGGCCTGCGGAGACTTTGACTTTTGCTCTACTGCCCCACCTTCGGCTGGCTCCCTTGTTCACAGGGTATTGTCAATGAGGAAAAGGTCTTGTTTAACTGAGAGTCAATTGAGTAGTCCCAATAAAAGCACACCGAAAAGGGAACACCGCATTTTCAAATGCTCCATCATCATTCTCAGTCCCAAAGAAACCATTATTTCGGGGACTCTTAAGGAAGCATGGCCTACCACAGGAGCTGTTGAAGCAGTTCTATACAGCAGTCAGTGAATCATTTCTGTATTTATCCATCAAGGTCTGATTTGGTGCTGCTACAAAGAACAGTTGGTACCCACTATCCACTCTTGTGCATTTGCACTCTGCAAGAACTAAGACAAGGGCAGAGCAAAATTTTTTTGGACTCCTCCAACACGTGGCAGCACCTTTGCAAAGTCCTTCCCACACCCACTCTCTCAATCAAAGCACACCAAAACCAGCTGACCATCCAGGAGCTCCTTTTCCCTTGCCATTAACTTCTTAAACAGCTGGCTCATGCTTTATGTTCACAGTGAAACATAAACAGCTTGTACAGCTCGGATATGCAATCGTTACTGCATTCATTACTTTTGCACTGTCACTCTGCATCATTTATAGAGTGCGACGAAAAAGAGATTTTTAGGATCGGTGGGGTGCTGATACTGATAGCGAGGGCTAACAAATCGATGACATCCAATATATTGGCTGACATATAGTATGAATTAAGAAGATCTATATGAATGGGATGTATAACGTAATGTACATGAACACACGTTCTTTTATTTCGCACTAGTAAATTAATAAAAGGAACTTTAATTCATAACTTTGTCAACGTAAGCAATGGGAAATGTAGAAGCTGTACAATAGTCTCCTAAATTAGATAATGGTGGACATGGGGTTGAATAATTTGTATAAATATTTGATTCGTCCACAAAGATCATTTGTCTCTGATGATATAGTGGTACACTCACCCGGCTTGAGAGGGGGCAGCGTGGGATTGGTTCCCACTCAGTGACAGTGTGGATGTGTGTGGGTGTGAATGGTTGTTTGTATCCAAATGTGCCTTGTGAGTGACTGGCGATTAGCTCAGGGTGTAATCCGCCTTGCGCCCGAAGTTTAGCTGAGATAGGCTCCAGCACACCCGCGACCATGTTCAGGATAAGTGGTGTTGAAAATAGATGGATGGATGGATGATTGGGCAAAAGATCGTTTACACAACTTTACAGCACTCTATAATAGTCTTATATTAGGTAATTGTGGACATGGCAATTGACAATTGGATATAATACGTTCTCAACAACTTGCCTGGAAAAAGAAATACAATACAGTAACCTCCTTGACTTGCCCTAACAATGTGTTTCCGCAAGGAGGGAATTGGCATGAGGCACCAAAGTCTAGTGTTAAATGTTTAACGAAGCGTGTGAGGGCGGTGGGGGTTGGAGGGGCACTCTGGCAGTATGCTGCACAGACACAGCGCGGCAAAATCTCTGTGCTCCAAAAAACTTGATTTATTGGTGTTTTGATAGCACCTGTCCGATTAATCGGCCTGCCGATTGATTGGTTTGGGCTCTACTCATTTACATATGTATTATCTGTTGTTGTCGATCAGAATAACTGCACTATTGCACACGTTATATTTCTTAATGACTCTTTGCACTTTGTCCATGTATATGACCAACATGTATGAATGTATTTCGCTCTAGTGTTGCTACAGAGCTAGACTGACTCCAGAACTGATAACTTCAAGCTTGAGTGCAGGCTGGCAGGGGGCCTGAGCTCTTGATGTGCACACTTTACTGTTGAACCGAAAGTGAATTATTGTTGAATTGCCTGAATGTGGGAACAGAAGACAGGCCACATCAAAGTTCCTCATCAAAGCGCTTCATTTGACCCACATCTAATCACATCAATTGCGTGGGCATTCACCGCCAGGTCAGCTCCTGCTTACTCTGCGGTTGCGGCGTTCATGCTATGGCCAAGCGATTATGGTACTGCGAAAGCTTTTGATGACAAGCAAGACCAATTCTACTTTACGTCACTCACAGGTTCCAGTGGAGGAAATCCCCTCAAACAGCACTACTAAAAAGGGTGATGAAATTGAGTTTTTGTGCAGGCGTGGAAAATATGGTCTACATTCTTGATTCAAAAATGTATTTGGCTATTAAACATGCTCAGACGAACTGTGGCTGCATTGTGCCTTGGGCCCCCGTCAGCGCAGAGAAGCCTACACCAAAGACAAAGACTTGATTGAGCGATGAGGTTGGCCTGGCCTTTAAAGCCCAACCGCATTAGGCTTGACCTTCAACCCCCCAAGGCAGTATGGAAGGCAGCCTTACATTCAAAGTCATTTCTAACATCTTTTCTTCCACACTTATTTTTTTCGACATTTCGTGGTAAAGAAAAAAGTGTTTTGTTTTGTTTTGTTGTGTTTTTCCATAAATACGAACATTTTTTTCCTAAGCAATGTTCCGTCAAATTTTCCATGCGTCTGAGCATTCACACAAACTCCCTGAGCCTCCCTTGGACCACGGTGAGCAACATCAGAAATGCACACGGCGGCCAATCCAGTATGTCCAACACCTCACATCATAACTAGTTACATGATGAAGATATGTTCCAAAAATGTCTAACTACCTATATGTATATAAATAGAACACATCATTAAAAAGAGATTCATGACATGAATAAAATCAGTCCTTAGATGTTACTTTTATGGGTCATTTTAAGGATAATAAAGTCTCAATTCAATTTGTTGTGTTAGGGTCCCATTTTGTCCAGCCATAGATAATCGAAAATGCCATTTAATTAAAAAATAAATAAATTAATTAGAAAATTCTGGTACCCTGACCTCTGAAACGCCGAAAAGAGCCTCATTTGAGGGGCTCGAAAACTACGCCCACGTTTGAACTTCCTAAATGGAGCGATCCGCGTGTCATCTGCGGTATCACGTCAGTGGGGGGTGTGATAGTATGTGTGTTAATGTCTGCCTCAAATTACAGTAGAACAACTATATGTGGACCCTAGATCACACTACTGAAACTGTAAGGTCAGTTTGAATGGTGTGGTGTCCCGTTTATAGATTGAAATGGGGCGGAAATGAAGGAAATGTGTGTGTGTGCTGCACACCAGCCTCACCTTGTACGTTGAAAGGGTGAGAGCAGTGCACAATTGCTCAGGAGCGCAGCTTCGAGGGAACATTTGTCGTATTTGTCTTTGGTAAACTATCCATCCATCCATTTTCTAACGCGCTTATCCTCACAAGGGTCGCAGGTGCGCTGGTGCCGATTCCAACTGAACTGGTTGCCGGCCGATCGCAGGGTACATACAGACAAACAACCATTCGCACTCACACTCACACCTAGGGACAATTTAGAGTGTTCCATTAACCTGCCACACACGTTTTTGCAATGTGGGAAGTAACCGGAGTACCCGGAGAAAGCCCACGCAGGCACGAGGAGAACATGCAAACTCCACACAGGAAGGCCGGAGCCAGAATCGAACCCTGCAACTCTGCACTGTGAAGCCAACGTGCTAATTTGGTAAACTAAACGTGTTTTGGTTTTTTTTAAGTGTAGTCAGTCTATTTGTCTTTCGCAGAATAAGTGAGTTTCCATCCTGAATATTACAAAATGACATGCAGGAAATTGAAAATTGACTGTTCTTTTCGGCTTCAATGCATGCTATTGCATTTGTATGCTGTGCTCTCAATTTATGGTATGAAAACAAAACTGTCATTTAAATCATTGGTATTATTATTAGTAGTAGAACAAATTTATAATGCTGTATGAATAAATGGGCTGTACAGTGGTATAGTGGTTTTCCTGTGTACACTTTGTGCATGTGCCATAGTGTACACGCGCAGATTGAAAGTGTAACTTTGTTCAAATAAAACGTGCAGTTGCCCTCAGTGTAACATCTGCAATAAGATGAGATTTTGAAAGGAGGTTGCATGACCAACATAATTAAGCTCCTTTGGTTACATGGTGTAGAAGTGAAGTTCCCTGAGTTCCCTGCTTGCTCCAGTGTTGTGGCAGAAACTAGTCAGTTCCCACATACCTCAATGATACGAAGGAATCATTTCTTAGTACTGTAGTTCAGTGTGTTCTTTTATATTGCTCTACATTTGTTATAGAGGTACCAGAAATTAACACGTGTCTCTTGGAAATGTCATGCGACACTATGAAACAGCTCTTTCATATGAACAGAACTCTAAGAAGCGGTTCTGGTGTTGATTGTCCACTACGACATGCAAATCCCACAACAGGCATTTGTGCTGTCATCCAGTTGTCAGCATGACTCTGCAGAACATGCCCATCGTTTTTTTTTCACTGTCATCGAAAAACACAGTCGCTCAACACGATCGTGGCATGTTTTGAAGTTGAGTCTTGGAATGTTTTCTGAGCGTGCCTTTAGTGAAGTGCATAATCAAGCAGAGCAGATAGTAGCAAAGATTGTCTCAGGATATCACACAAAAAGGAGGAAATTACATCTGGAGGACTTACTGTAGGCTGGCTCGACTGCACTCTTTATGTTCACCACATAGGAAGAGTCCAACCGGTGCTCTATAGTAAGTAATGTGAGGTGAGAAGCAAAGGAGCAGGAAACACGAGGAGAAAAAGTGGCGCAAAGAGGGAAGCAACATGGGACATGTTAGCCAAGCAAGGGCAGAGAGGTTAAAGCATCGGGAGAGTTAGACAGTGAATGATTGAATGTGAGAATGGGGGGGGGAAGAAAATTTTCATTAGATGTAGTACAGTAGAAAGACACAGAGAAAAGTTTCATGGCTTCAGTACATGAAACAATACAGAACTACTGCACGTGTAAAATAACATAAATCTGGCAGGCAAAAGTGTGTCAGTGACAAATAGAAAATTGTAACCTTTTGAGTACCTCACAGCTTTAGGATCGGCTATACGGTTAACAAAACATACAAGGTGCTTGCTTTGAGAGAGAGAAATGAGGACTTCAATACAGTACACAATTTTTTAGTATTAAATACCATGGCATCAATCCTTTCTCCTTGACCTACAGGACAGCAAAAATTATGATTTTTTTAAATTTTTTTTTTTAATTTCTTTTAATGTGCGTTAAAATGTGTCTGAGGTGACAACAAACCTTTAGCGGTTTGACCTCAGTCAACCCTTTCCAGTGAGACATGCCGGTCAAAAACCCAATTCATTTGCTCTGTGTCATGATTGGTTCAGGGGGACGAAGGATGCTGGGAGCCCAGTATGAGTTGATGAATGAATTAAATCTGGATGTGGAAGCAAATGGGGAAGTCTGGTGGCATTAAGCCATTAAGGACGTGAGGGCCAGAGGGCATCCCCTTTGAGAAGACAACCCTTTGGTCCAACAGAACAAAAAGGATATCCTACGAAGCAGATAGACAAAGCGCCCAGTGTTCTTCACATTGCTGCTGTCTGAGACGCACCCGCAGTGATACTGGGAGGAGCCGCTTCCTGTTTTGCCTCGCTACATGGAAATAATCGAGCCCCACTGCAAGCATCGCTTTGCAATAACATTAAGCCCAACTCGTACTGGCACCAGTGCCCGTGTCACTTGTGATTTATGGTGATTCATTTTCCACCACTTTGAATGAAGCTATAGCTTATGGCATGAAATGTCAGACCGCTACAGAAGACAGCTTTATAAAAGGATTCTTTGTGCAAAGGTTTACTCTTCAAGTCCAACCCAGATTTTGTGTGAATCCACTCTATAAACCGTAACTCACCTCACAATCAAGTGATTGTGGCGGATCCAGCTGTTTTCAAGTCCAAAGTAGCTCTAGTTACATCTGCACCGTACTATTCCGGAAAAAAAAAAACTGTGTAAAGTCCTATTTGCCTGCTTCGGTCTTCATCTGACTTTTAGCTGATAATGTTTACTGGGCTAAAAAAGTTTGTTAATGTCCAAATAACTAAGCGTTGAAGTCCAGCCAGGAAACATTTGACATGCCCTTCTCTATTTGAAGTCTCTAATGCTCAGCCAAGCTAATTAAACCCGAAGGAGTATCCACTGCTTTCAAGGTTGAGGCTCTGCTCTGATCCTGGTCAGGATGGGTGGAAGTCCAGAGAGAAGGTCACGGCTTCACATGACTGTACTTGCATATTAGTCTCTGCCTTGCTTTTAGTCTTATTATGGTCACTGACTGAGTCAGTCCGACCAATTCCTGGATCATATTCATGACAGAAATGAAGAAAACTTTACTCTACTTGTGGTGACAAGTATAAGCCGTTGTGCAAAGGCGGGAATGTAACTCACATGGAGGAACAAAGCTACAAAGTAGTGTAATTAAAAAATAGTGCGTTGAGTCCCTTGGTGAAGTATTCACCAGTGAAACGACCACAGTGAACCTAAGTGCAGACTTGAAAGTGAAGCGGAAACTCCCTTCAAAGTGTTCCTGATTTTGGGAACGATGGGAATGACTTGAGATGATAATCGACCTTGACTTTTGACGACCAACATTTATTCAGGTCATCTTGGAATTTAAAGGTAACTTTTTGGACGCATTTCTGTTGTTGCGAGACGGACACGCCCACACAATCAACCATGTTCTTCTTTTTCACGGCTGCCACTTGGAGGCATCATTCCCGAGGGAGGAATTATGTTCCTGATATGCACACTCCAGTTCCTAGGCAGGAAACAACTGATCATCTGGGAGATTTACACAAATAAACGCTCTGATATTGTGAAACTCAAAATGATCATATGTTGGATTCTAATTCACATTGAGGATCAGCTTTGTTGTTTTCACAAACACATTCAATCTGTTCTCCTCTCCAAGATCCTCGCATGATTGTTAAGGCAAAGGTTGTAACGATAAGCAATCAAAAATAATCCGCTCTGTACCATATACTGCCAGAGGAGAAAACTGGGCCGTGACGCGACGTAGTCTCTTTCAATGAAACACATAATCTCTGGCCTTAGGAGGAGCGGAGCAGCGCAGGTCAGTTCTCCAAGGCAACACTTTGGTGTTTGGAACAATAGTGTTTCATCGTAGGCTTTAGTGCCATAATATGATCCTTCTGCAGGAGTCATCAACTTTAATGTCCAGTCTGAGTGTGTGTGACAAAATCAAACAACTGTTGGGCAAAGAGGAGTGCAGCATTTTAATAGTGACACATGACATCTTCTGCTACCGCAACCCAAACAAAATTATCGGATTATGATCTGAAGTCTCTGCGATATTCGCGGTTTTTCCCTTCCTTTTGTCTTGTGCCTTTATGAGCCCCTTGAGGGCCCACAGAGACCAAACAGAGAGCTCGAAAATAACCACAGCTGCCAGCGCTCATCTCTCGGCATAATCACCCGGCAGGCATAGAGCAAACTCATTTTTCAACAACTGTAACTAGAAAACTGTGGCTGCCGACAGTATGTTGTCCGCAACATGGAATCATTAGCCTTTCACTGTCCAAACCAGATTTTTTTTTTTTTTTTACCCACCCTTTCCCCAGCTTGACGGTTAGGCCTCAAATGCCAGTGTAAAAGTTGGTCCTGATTGGGAGCACTCTATATTAAATTTATTGACAGTTGAAATGTAACTTGCAGAGCTGGCAAAAAATGTACTAATAAAAAATAGTCATAATGAAAATTGTGACCAACAAACGAACATATATTCATATTACCACAGCCCTCTTATATTCAACATTTACTGTATCAAGAAAATCAATCAGAATCGTAATTCTATGTTTGGTGATTATAAGAGATGGGTTGGAAAAAAAAACAAAGAACCTGAAATGGGTTAATGCCTGAGTGGGTTAATGACTTTTAGTGAGTTCTGTCGTTTGAAAAAAACAAGGCAGAGTACTGAGAAAACGCACATCTTTTGTTATGCAATTTTACATTGTTCCATTTCATCCCTGCAGACGAATTGTATCCAAAGTGTGTTAATGAAATGTACAGCACTTTGGTAGCATTACTTATTTCTAATTGGACTCAAGAAATACATTTGGGTTGGAAGGATTGTATTTTTTTTTTTTTTTTTTTGAGGAGGGGTGGGGCACAACAGTGAGAAAGACAAAATTCTGACTGCTTGAATAGATAACTTATTTTGGAGCAGGCTCCTTTATCCATATGCATTGTTCGATTACACCAAATTATTTTGGCCTGGGCCAGCCTCAGGGGGGTGGCCACCCCTGCCGTGTAAAGCCCTTCATGGACACCAGAGGAGGAGGGAGGAGGGGCAGGCTTTAGGGCCCAGCAGGATCACCACCGTTCCCTGTAGTGCAATGTTTCGATAGACAATTTTTTGGACAAGAAAAATCCCTAATGATGAAGCATTGCCTTTATTTCCTTGGAGATTCATTTCATAACATGCACGATAACGGAAACATCAGTGGGAAGAACGTAACCCAAGCAGCGTCACACCCTGTCGTGAACGGTAACCTTTGTTTCACTTGATTCTAAATGAAGTAGCTGACATCTCGGGTGTAATGGGGGAAAAAAAATCTCTCACAAGATATAAAAAAGCGTGTGAGAAATTGGTCATACTTTCAGGCTGCAGTGGTCAAGATGAGAATTTGAAGGACATGGAACTCCACCTTTGTATCTCTGGAAATACCCAAGTGTGGAAATGGCGACAACAATGGCGAAATGAAAATTAAAAAAAAAAAAAAAACAATATCACATCAATGTGCGCTCCAGATGGTCACTACTTGTGTCATGGATAATGGAATCGGGAATTCCACACCATGCAAGTGAATAACACAACAGGAAAGGTGGATTAACGAGAACAACAGTGTCACCGCACTCTTACATGAATGTGGTAGAACGGAAAGGAAGTCTTGCATCTGCGCTGCCAACAGGACAGAGACACTCAAAGCTTTCGGCATTCAACACAGGAAACCAAATTTCCTTCCTCCCAATGTCCTCCCATCTATACAAGGCATCGCCTGCCTCATCCAAATCAGAGCATCATGGTCAACTAGAGTGTGCAAACTCAGGGCGACGTGTTTCATAAAATAGATGTGTACAGAAATAACTAAATGGTATGACCTGGAGGGCTAACGGTTTGGCTTCAAACCGCGATAATGAATTTGCAACCAAGTTCGAAGTATCCACTGTGTTATCTAGTCCTACAAAAACACAAAAGGTGCTGCAAAGGGCACTACAGGCAATGGAACGCGACACAAATGCTCGAGTCTGTCACTGCGGCATTTTTTTGTTTGTCTGCCTTTGAAGATCTCCCTGTGCTGCCATCTCTACCGCTGGGCAACAGGATGAAAGTGGAGATGTTTACGTCTCCGAGACAAAGCTGAAGCGTCTTGTTATGACCTGAGTGGTGGCTTGAAGCAGGATGTGAGCACGTCATGGCACACATGCACAGAAGTGGAAGTCACATATGTGGGAACTATAACGGGAGTGGCCGCCCACACACGACATGCAGTTTCCTGGTCGCTTACTTGTGCTCTCTGAGACTGGAGGCCACAGTGCACTTCCATCATCCTCGCCACTGGGCAAATCTATGGAGACAGACACGAAAACAAGGGCAAGCTCCCAAATGACCTTCGGATTCCAAACTTAATCTGATAAAACACGTGACCGGCATGTAAACAGAATACTGTGATTACTACCCAAAATGGAATGACACCACACCTTATACAGTAAGAGTTTGGTTTTGGTGTTCAATGGCAAAACAATATCGAGAATAATCTCTTCAGTTTGAGACGTGCACAGAAAGCAAAACCCAATGGTTGGTTGTGGTGCTGCCCACCTCCGGAAGCTTCATCAGCCATGAAGTCCTCATCGTCGTCCAGTAAACTGGGCGCCGCCTGGATATCCTTCTGCTCCACTAAGTCATCCGGCAAAGGGACTTCTCCCCACACCTTGGAGGCCTGTATCACCTGAAGCCAACACGGAAAGATTTATAGAGGTTGAAGTCTTCACGGAGCAGGGTTCCACCCAGTGATATGCTTCCACCCTGGGAAGGGTGGAAACAAAACAAAAGACTGGGGCAGGAAACCAAAGCATTGTGACATGTTTACTTTCAACATTTATTATCTCTTTGAGAGCTTTTCAAGAGTTCACATGAAAATAAGAGTTCGTGACCTGCTCTTATTTTTGCAATTACATCTTACGTTCCGGTCTACATACATGACCCACAAATGGCGACTTGCAAACAAGGAAGGAAGTGAGGAAGGGATTGTTTGATGAGTGCATGGCTTAAAATTTGTGCAAACATGCTTTGAACTTTCTTTGTTCCCTCAGGTGAACATAACTCTGTTTCTTTATTCACAACCAGATGCTCACTCCCAAATCAGGATGACAATCCAAAGTTCAACTTGGTTTGGTTGCCGTTTGAAATTTATCTCGTTTTACAATCATTATTTTCCAAAAGACGGTGGGTGGGTGTGCACTGAAAAGAAACGTCTATGGACACAGCAGTAATCCTTGCCAAGGTCAATGAATAAAAGGCCTTGTCTTGTATCTATCAGATGCAGTTACACAATTTCAGTGAGGAGACTCAAAAGTGAGCCAGACGTTGTGGTATCTGATCATCTTGATGGGGCTCACCCCGCTTGAGCGCCCTTGCTTTTCCCGAACCGCTCAGACGCAGGCTTAGAAGTGTAGCTACGACTCTGGCAGGATGACACCGTTGGCATTTACAGCTGGCATGGCCCGCCAGTTCCTATTTCCACCCAACTCTGTCATGCTAGTTTCCCCCTTTAAATGGCTGCAGATAATAAATAAGTACATCCAGCCCCTCCAAATCCTCTCCCCCCCTGACTGAACACCCTTACAACAACAAGCCCGGGCCATTTTCAAAAGCAAACCGCTGACTGAACAAATTCCTTTCAGTGGTGCCAACCAGTCAACCATCAGTATGATCTTCTCGTCCGTCCTGCTCCTTTGGGCTAGCGAGGCTATCATCTGCTGACGCTAAGTGCCACCTGGGTGAAAACATCCAGAAATGTGCAAAAGAGCCAATGATTTGGATCGTATTTGTACCCGGTTAGAGAATATCGGGTGAGATTTTGTGTTTTCACCATGCCACCGCAGTCAGCTCAAAGCCATTGCCTGGAGTGTTTCCTTCAGTTTCCAGCAGGAAGGGCACATGGCACCAAGTGCCTAAGTACACATACTTGGATGCCATTAAGAAATTCATGTGTGACAGGGGGAAAGACACATTTTTACAAAAGGACTGGACAAACCACTTTGAGCTGCCGCTATTGGAATATTTTAAGCATGATAGCTTATTACAAAATATTTTTTAAGTGATTGCGGTTGTTTATTTGTCATGGTTTAATAAGCAAACAAAACCAAATAACGTAATAGCACATGAAAGGGAATGATTTAGTCATCGCCTACGTTTTGGAAAGTTAGAGCTACTTCTTGAGTAATGATTAATGCTAATGTCTACCAGTTGGATATATACTCCTAAGACTCAGGTTCAAGTACTGTACATGACAATGGCAAAGATTTTTTGTTTTAACCGTGATTGCAAATAACTATTATTTTCAGAATTCATTGAAGTTTTTTTCCATGAATTGATTATGATTCAGCCACTGGTTTGGTCCACAACATCCCAGAAAATGAGGCAAAATGTTGATCTAGTAAAAGAAGATGTTTGCAAGCGCCTTAATTTGATAAACACAAAAGATCATTGTCTGCTTTCACAAAGGACACCATAAATTAGAGAGTGTTTACTGTGGAGCGGCTCAAATCAGAGGATTTGGACAATTTGAAGTTAAAAATGGCTTTAGACAATTAATCAGTGACCAAAATAGTTGTTGATTCATTTGATGAGCGATTAGGTGTCGATGAATCGATTTAATTGCGATACCTCAAACTCAACCCAATGCCACAAAAGATTTTTTTATCAAGATAACTCCATTTGAACTGTGTTGGTTCGTCATATCACAACCAGCTTTTTCATTGTGCTTGCTGGCGTTCTTCCATCTTGACTTATTCGAACAGAATAATTTAGGGACAGAAATCCATAATCTCACAGATAATTAAATACATAACATATGACCAAAATATGCCCACAAAATAAACCTTTCAATTTACAGACTACAAGTCAAGCCACTGTGCTGAAGCCAAATCAAAAGCCCCTAACATGCGTTTGTTCACAGCTGACTTAAGCGTGTTGTTCTATAGTACCTGCATGTGAGACAGACCAAACTTGTATTTTCGATCCGCAGTTAATGGACATATGGTGTGTTCACACCAGCAAATATGAGTTCCTGTTGTTGAAAAGCAAAGCCTGCCAGACACAGCATGATAATAGCTCTTCAGGGAACTTTGATTTTCCCACTTGTGAATCAGGCTGCTGATGCAGCTGCAGGACAAGCTGTGGGAAACATGAAAGACAAAGTCCATTTGTGATAGAGAATTAGCATGTGACCACAGATGGAAGTAACAAACAAACCCCAACGTTCATTCACGCATGCGGGCAGCACAGAACCTCCCCTCCCTGACCTCTTCAACTTTCCATTTCTCAATGACCTTTGTTTTTAATGCTCTCACTCCTTAAAACCAAGTACCTCTGCTGAGACTTGAAATGGCAACATGCAAGGAATGTAAGGCGCAAGCAAGCTTGATGCTCACACATCACACTGAGAAAGGCTGAGGCCCACCGTGCACCACCAGGCACCAGTGACACCTGATCCGCAGAAACTAAGCACCCTTATTTCTGACACATTCCCATTGTTGGGATGGTTAGGAGGGTTGCAATAAATTGATGTACATCATGCATAGGGATCCACCTATGAAATAACAAAATAAAATTCAACTGACTTGCAAACTCCTGTGTGGAGTTTGCATGTTCTCCCCGGGCCTGCGTGGGTTTTCTCCGGGTACTCCGGTTTCCTTCCACATTCCAAAAACATGCATGGCAGGCTGATTGAACACTCGAAATTTTCCCTCGGTGTGAGTGCGGACGGTTGTTTGTCTCTGTGTGCCCTGTGATTGACTGGCAACCTGTTCTGGGTGTCCCCCACCTACTGCCTGAAGACAGCTGGGATAGGCTCCAGCACCCCCGCGACCCTTGTGAGGAAAAAGCAGATAGGGAGAATATATATATGGCGGCTGGATAGCTCAGTTGGTAAGGCATCGGTTTGGCGTACGGGAGACGGTGGTTCGAATCCCGCCTGGGGCAAAAATGAGCACATAACATAACACCATCCAGTGTGGGTCCTTGGGCAAGATCCTTCACGCTATGCCTACCTCATACAGTGATGAGAGACAATAAAATGAATGACATGCCGGCTCAGACGTCGCCCGGCCAAACAAGGTCTGCGTCAGGTGCTGGGGAACCAGAGCACCTTGATGAAAAATGGGCTACTGGAACAAAGCGGAGATGGGCGAGATGCGATAACATGGCTCTGTTGGAATGCTACTACTCAAGCAACCCTAGTCAGAGGGGTTACATGCAGAGAATGCAGGCTGAATGGTTACTTCGAAACCCACAGTCACGGTTGACCACGAAACAACTAGTAGCTCAGTGTTCCAACATCCACAAACGGCAATTGCTGTCACAACTTGAGATTGACGAGGTACAAGGCAGGGTCCACGGTGAAGGGCCCCAGGCTGCCAGATCAGAGGAGGAGGTCATACCAGAGATTGGGAGGCAAGCCCCAATGAATGCAGATGATGAGAACGGGAGGCCAGCCCCAATGAATGAAATGCTGAGCGAGGCAGCAACTGATCTGAAAGCTAAGATCATGGCAAGAATGAAAGCTGGGCAACCTAGAAACCGATTACAACGACTATGTGAAGTACCACCTGAAAGTCTCATGGAAAGTGTGGAAGAGTGAAGGATCACTCAAAGGGTACAGTCCCATCCAACTATCGGCCAATAACCTGTCTCTCCACAACATGGAAGCTCATGTCAGGCATCATTGCGGCTAAAATAAGTGGACACATGGATCAATACATGAGCGAAGCACAAAAGGGCATTGGTAGAGATACCAGAGGAGCCAAACATCAGCTCCTGGTTGACAGAACAGTCGCACAAGACTGTAGGTCCCGACATACCAACCTGTGCACAGCCTGGATTGATTACAAGAAAGC
>NW_017805502.1:675786-703121 GCF_001891065.2 Hippocampus comes
AGAAGAGAGAGGGAAAGAGGGGGGGGGGGGGGGGGGGGGGGGGGGTGGATATGTTGGTTAGCCTTTTATGGCGATCTACCAAAATAACTCTTTAAGCGCACAGTTGGAGTAGAAAGGAAATGTGGATCTGTTTGTGTCGTGACTTTAATGGATTGGTTTGTTCTGGAGGCATTAATGTCCAAGCTCTGCACATAACCCATCAAGTGGATGGGTAAATGGGAGCATTTAACAGATGTGTATATATACACATACACATACACACACACACACACACACACACACACGCACACACACACACACACACACCATTGATATGCCTATATTATTTGGTAAGGTAAGGTTTATTTTGAAGTTGGCCTTCTGACTATAGTGACAGAATGTTACTGCCATGAACAATAGTTGCTGCAGTTCACGTGACTTCTTCCTGACAGTGTTCCCATAAATAAGCGGGCACTGGAGGTAAAAAAAAATGCCTCGAGCATTTTTTTTTTTTAACCAATTCAGTCCTAAATTCATGCTAGTTCTAAGCACTGTGCTGACAAACGATGGCCACTGAGATTTCTTTGTGCTTGTGGATAACAGAACCTGCACATTGAAGAGGACTTAAGATGTTTGTGGCAACAGAATGGCTTTGTGCTCCTGGAATGGCAAGTGAACTGACAAACTGCCACTCATGACACTAAACCTCTGACCTGGGCCCCTGTTGCATAAAAGCTCTGATGAGTGAGGTTCTGAAGCTAAGCGCAGCTCTTTTGACATTTCTACAGGGTTTAATCTAAAGTGATTGGACAGGGAGGAAATGGAAAGAAGTTCTTCATTCGACAAACACTCTTTGACAGGTGCAGGGATTGTCTTCCCAAAAGGTTCCATGACTAACAGGATGGGCGCAACAAACAGGCCTGACAAAAAGGGGGCAGGGACGGAGACATTGCAACGAGCGAAGAATGGTGCTTTTTACTTTTTATTCTTCGTGGTCCTCTAGTCAGCCTCCCACACAACACATAAGTCAGACTTGGTTTGTTACAGCCTTCAAACTTTCTCACTTTTAGGAAAAAAAAAAATCACTCCAATCCTACAGAGGCAACTCCTGAACTTCAAAGAAGCGAAACGTTATGACAGCACAGGACAAAGTGAGCACAGTAAGGACAAATTAAAATATTTTGGATAATGAAAGAAAAAAAAAAAGTCAATTTTTGATGGTGTGCCAGCATTCCAGAGGCGTGACGCATGGAACTGAAAAGTGTGGATGTCTGGTGTGACACTCTAGGGTCATGATGTCAATCATTTTGTCACAGATGATTTGGCTTTTTGGCTACCCGTGCTACCGGAACAACATCTGAACAACAACTTTGTCATGTAAAAACACATTTCCACCTTGACCAGGCTGTGTAAGTAGAAGTCAAGCTTCCCTGTGAAGCGAGCAGAGCCTGCAGCACACATGCAAGCTTGTTGAATGAAGCGTCCAGCCTGTGCGGACTTGTCTTGGCCAAATATGGCAAGGAATGACGCCCCCAAAAGCTACAATTTAAGTTGAGATTAATTCATTTCGACAGCACTTGTATGCACAGTTGCTCAAATGTGGACAAGACTTTAACAGCAGGTATCGCCGACTTTTAATCAGACCATGTCCTTCAATCTAATGAATGACAATGAGATTGTTTTTTTTGTTTAATTTAATGTGTTTTGGTTTAAATATCCACCTTAACAGAAAACCACTGTAACATTGTTCAAGAGCAAAAGTCACAGCCTGGCGACAGAACAGCCGTAAAGACTGCAGAGATCGTATGTTTAAATGGCTCTTGAAATATGACGCTTGACACGGTTGTCACCCAGATGCTACTTGATGAGTTGTCTTCGACAGCAATGTTATCCTTATATCCTTATTTACACACACACACACACACACACACACACACACACACACACACACACACACACACACACACACACACACACACACACACACACACACACAAAATGAAATACACCAGCTGAAGAGGCACACACCCATCAGACATTCCAGTCAGGAACGAGCAAATTCTGAATTAATAGGTGGGGGTTGTCAATCTTGTGGATTGGATTTGCGTTGGGAATAAAACCAGTGGTGTTCTTGTCAATAGAAAAATATACTAATTAATCTTAATACTCATGAGAAAAACAAGTCAAAAGAACAAAATCAAAGAAAAATAAGCTCTTTTGTACTTGACGTGTATAAAACATGCAAGATAAAAGGGTATGACAGAAGTGTTAAGATATTTAGGGTGTGTTTCCGGTAACATTGTTGAGATTGACATGCAGAGAGCCGGGAAGTCAGAGACCAGCTCCAATTGCTCCAGACGACAGCTGGCGAATGTGGTACGGGCACCGGCGGCCACTTGGACCAAAAGAGCAGTGCCACCGTGGCCATCTGAGGCCGGCTGATTTACGACATAAAAACACTCACTCTCTCATACACAGCGAAGAAAAGACACCGCAGTGCCCGAAATAAGCATATGATGACGTACTATGGTTGAGTGCTTTGAGCCTATGTTACATCAGCACTTTGAGCCTACCCTACATTGGATCCGATATCGTTCAGAATCAACCGCTATGACTAACGCATCCATTTTTACTGGAAGAGGCATCCAGCGGCCAACTTTACCTCTTCAGCAAGTGTAGATCTTCTTGCAGTTCTTTATCAGCATACTTCTCTTGCAGCGATCCCCGCCATATCGACTGCGCACATCACTTGCACTGAATTTGAAGGGAATGAGCAGAACCGCTTTGATGACCGTGGAATCAAGTCAGTGGCGTTTGCTCCCACAACGGTGCAAACGCCAATTTCTAACCGCGCACGACTACAACAATTCCAGAGGAAAACTTCAGCCATGCCCACCATTAGACTGCACTTTGCACTAGAATTATGCTAGAAATAGAAAATAGGGCCCTCAGACTGAAAATGATTGCTTTGGTTCAAGGCTGAAATGGTCACCTCGGAAAAAAAGAGGACGTGAATTTTCCGTGCAGACTCCAATGCTGTTTTGGGGATTATGAATACATTTAGGAAATTGCTGTCGAGCACTGCATTGTGTTAACATTACAAAAAGTTGCCACCGCTAACTGGAGGCTGTGGAGGTGGAAAGCACAGGATAAACGACAATTGGGAATTGTTCTTAACTTTTGGAATGTTTGAAGACCACTTCAGTTTTGGAGAGAAGGGCTGTCGACGCTCTGGTTCCCCCCCACTGATGTCAACAGTTTAGACCCCCTCCCCCCTTCATTTCACACTCTTTATTCCTGCCTCAGGACCAAATAATTGGAGACCAGCTGTTGACTTGGCCTCACTCGTGCTGTCCAACATAATGGCAGGCCAGAACTCACTCATGCCCCCACTGTGCACTCCATGAGCTCATCTCTCAAGTGTGGGGGGAAGACTGGCTGAATAAACCCAAACTTAAATTCACAGTTTACGCAACTTTGATTGCAATAGACAATAATCATCCAAAAATGTTTTCCCCCAATTTGACACATCTATCAATAAAAGAGAGCATGGGAGCAACTTGGCCACAAAGCTATTTCCCATCAGCTTCTTCATAATTGTTGAAATAATTTGAATAAGAACAAAATATTATGGATTATTTAAACATACAAAATGCTGTGTGTTTTAACACGTTTTAAAACCTTTATATGGATAACCTTAAAAGATCCTTTTTTCAATCCAAATTAATCCAACGAGAAGGTAATTCATTCAGGTTTTAAAACACACGCTGAGTTAATGAACTCGGATTTGTGTCGGTACCATGGTGACACGATTGGAACTCAAAAGCAATTCCAGCATGTTGAGTTTTTTGCTTTGTAACCTAAGATGCACTTCAAACTTAAGACATCACAACACAACCTGCTGTTAAGCCAGGACGGCGTCTTAACCACATCAAAGTCCTTCTTGCTTTTCACACACCTTTGGAAGACCAAAACAGAAAAGGAAGTCAACTTAAGTCGGGTGAGAATGAAAAGATTCCTCTGAGATTTCTATGGCATTTATGTACAAATGAATGTGCGACAACAGCAGAGACAGATGTGCACCACTCCTGTTGTTGTTGTTCTGCACTGTACACCCCCAATGGAAAGACACTAATAAGTGTTTTTTCTCAGCAGTACACTATGAAACAGCTGAAAGTGGGAGGTGGGAAGGAGAAATAAGAGCCTGCCTGGAATCCATTCCCAAATAGGGGAAAAAAAAAAAAACGCAAACCATTCGAACAGCCCCCAGTGGAAACACGAGCAAACCAAGATCTTGGTGTGTTCATCTGATTTCTCAGATAAGAGCCATTATCCAATCAAGCACTTGAAGAATCCAATAATTCCAGAAATCACTTCACGATTGGATTTTTAATGGAAATGGAAATGGGAACATGTGACATGTAGTTGGATACACAAATGTTACGGTGACCTTGAATGGTGAAATGGCCTTCTTTGGTTTCATCTTTTGCCCAAAAATGCTTCTTGAGCAAGGAAAGTCCAAATTTTGAGAATGGTGTGGTGCGGGCAGTGAAACTCAGCATCAAGGTTCATGAACAGCACATCAAGGATATGCTGTCGATCGCTTCCTTGGACACAAATTTAGGCTTTCACTTTACGGGGACTTTAAATTTGTCACATTACACATTAATTTTATTAGCTCGCAAAGAATCAAGAAAATATAAAATAGAGTCTGGCTATTTATTTATTTATTTATTTTTTAACCAAAGGGGGGGGGCATATCTGGACTGGAGCTATGTGCAGCAACAAAGAATGCTACGTGACCCAAATAAGTGGTTGTGTCAACCATGACAGCAATAACTAAAGTCAAATGTTTTTGACGAATCTTTCAGGCCGCTGTGGAGGAATTTTGGCCCACTCTTCTTCCCAGAATAATTTTAACTCAGTCATATTGCAGTGTTTTTAAGCAGGAACTGCATTTAAGGTCACACCACAGCATCTTCATTGGATTTAAATCCCGACTGAATTTTCTTCAAAACCCTCATTTTGGTTTGATTGAGCTATACAGTGGTGGACTTGCTGGTATGTTTCGGGCTGTCATCCAGCTGCACAACCCAAGAGCCCTTGAACCAGAGGGCACCAACTGACGGCAGGACAACCGCCTGCAGGATTTTCTGGTACAAGACAGAGTTTATATTTCTATTAATCAAAGCGGCAACTGCAGTTCCACATCATGAAACTTCCACCACAATGTTTGACTGGAGGCAAAATGCCATATTTTTTTCTACAATAGATGTAAAAACATTTTTTTACATCTATCAACAATTTTTTTGACAAATGCGGGATGAGGGTGTATGATACTTTTTTTTTTTAAATTAATCAGCTCTGGTTTTCACCTCAGAATGCTCCCATGAGTGTTATTTTTTTGCCTAGTGTCTGTCTTAAGGTTGAGTGGCAAGTGAGGCCCACAGCTCTTTGGGTGTAGTTCTGGTTCTTTTGTGACCTCAAGAATGAAGTCGTCGTTGCACTCTTAAAATAATTTTGGTTGGCCAACCACTCCTGTGTTTTTTTTTTTTATTTGAGCCTAAGTGCTCTGACCATGATACGCTAGAGTCTCAAAGCTATGGAAAGTGCTTTGTAAGCTTTTTAATACTGGTATCATATTTCGGTCACTTTGTTTAGGTTTTTATTGTTATTATTATTATTATTTTTTTTTAATTTCTTTGGATCGAGGCGTGACATTTTGCTTTTTGAGATCTTATATTCTATTTTTTGGCAGGGACTATTTGAAGTGATTTCTTGATTCAACAAATTTGGCAGGAGCATGGCCTGCTTGTGGCAACTCAAATTGCATTCAGTTTTCCAATAACTGGTTAGTCACAGTTAACTCAATTACTTTTTCATCTCTCTTAATAAAAACAAGCATCATTGAGAAAATTAATTTTGAATTGACATTTTTTTTCACCTTTATTTACACAGGTAAGGTAATGCCAACTTAGCTACAGACAGCAGAGTAGAACAAAGGAAAATAACTATTTAACACAGAATACTTCGGTTGTCTTTGTCAGATCTTCATATTAGCGTGATGACCTGAAACTTGATAAATATTCAAAGAAATCCCAAATCAGAAAGGCAGGGTGTATCCGGCATTCTCATGGCACTTTATGTTGCTCTGCAACTTCTGCCTCTGTTTGTCTTGAGTTAGGTTCAAATGAAAGCTCCGTGGAGTGTCTGCCTGCTAAGAAGTGGTGAGTCAGTTTATTCACAGAGACGGGAGATCAACATGGACAACAGAGATGGAATTCAAGAAGGAGATAAAAATACCTCAGGCGCTGTGTGTCTGCAGGGGCTATTTCACCCTCGCACCAAATGTCCTGCAGCATGACTGGGTTGGCAACAGAATATGGATGCAAGTCTCTGTCCAGTAAGGGGACATACATGTCAACATACATTTGCGATGGAGATAGCTCATACACAGTAAATTTTCTTTTGAGGGCAAAAAGGCCGCAGCCAGAATCGAACCCAGCACCTTTGCACTGCGAGGCCGATGCGCTAAGCAGTCGACCACCAGGCCGACCGCTGTAATAACAAATGATTAAAAATAGCACTCACCATTAGCTACACTTCAACGAGACCGATGGTATGCCATATTCGGACAAGCGGTATGACAGTCACGATGAAGTGCTGTAAACTATCTTGGTGTTGTTGTGCAATGTGCTGGACCTTCTCTGATAAATAATATATAATAAAGTTGTCATTGGCACACAGTTGTTGTCCGTGTATTATTGAAAATAATAATCCGGTAATGAAAAGCAACTTTGCATCGCTGCCCTTGTTGTTGTATTCCATGGTCCTGCTGTTACTGGTATGAATCTATTAAGACAAGCGGTGATCGGGCTAGCCGAAGCTAGGGACATGTGGTTAACCCTGGTTCATGCCACTTTATGCAGTCAAGCATGCACGGGTCACTTTTTTTCTTTCTCACAACATCATGTTTGTGCAAAGAGGTTTTCAGCTGTTTTGGTCGGGAAATTTTAAAAATTTAAAAAATTTAAAAAATTTTAATTGGCACTTTCGGGCCAATTTCAGCAGCAGCGACTTCGAAATTTGTCGTGGCCTGGTCAGGCCGGTGTCTACAGGCAGATAGGCGGCCCAACACGATAGAATGGTGGCCATAGGCCATTGAACACGTCGAACACTAATGTGTTTCACTTGACAATCAAACAACATCAAACACAACCTCCTGACTACAAATACAGTAGTACAGACAGCACACTTTTTTCATTTCCATTTTATTCCATTTCAAACCTCTGCAAAGTGATGTGACCAGGGATGGCGCTACACCGGGGCTATTGGAGGTGAAATCTTTGTGGCCCCAGTTAAGCCACACAAGCAATTATTTGATATTCTAGAATATATTTCTAAATTACTTTGTCAACCCCCCTATGTAATCGGTCAAGCCCCCCCCCTCCAAACCCCCCACTCTAGCCCCGGGAGAGAAAACTTCCTAAAGTCGTGCCTGGGTGTGACCACAGTGGATTTAGCCCCATGTCAAAAACCGATTTGGCCATGTGGGCAATTCATGTTGCTTGTCAGTGATGTACTGTTTGGAACTATTGTACTGGACCAATGCAAGAAGTCTCTGGCTTTTGGACGATGTCTGACCCAAATAATAGCTGAGCTGCACACATTTGTTGTGGTGTCATCACTGTGATTATGTCTCTGTAATGCATCGTTTCTGAATGGTATTCAACAAAAGCTGCTTGAGGTCAAAGGTTATGGGTAATTTTGAGGGGTGGGGGTCATGGATTTCTTTGAAGAGATACTGCACACTTGAGACAATGACGTTCAAGTGGCAGGGCGGATGAGCTGCTGCTGCTGTCTGCTCATTTTTAATGACGACCCATAGACTCGAATGATGAGAATAGAATCCACTACAGTTTTGGAAGTGGAGCTGTGACCTGAAGCCCCAGCCTAAAAGGGGACTTCCCACAAGATTTATCCTCTGTTTGGTAAAGAAAGCCATTTATTCCCCCCAATTCCTGGGATCAAAGTAGATATTAACCATCTTCAAAAAAAAAAAAAGTCAGTGAGCTTTACTGCTTATTTACCCTAAAACAGAGCAAGATGAACATTCCTGAAGCCAACTACTGGATTGCAGCATGTGAGAGGGGATCAGGTGCCCACTTTGGCAGCATCAAATGCCTTCCCTCTGTTGGCGCGCACCATCTCCATACAGTTTAAAACCTTTACATTCAGATTCCTTCTGTCACGCCGTGACAGAGGATCAAGAGGCTGGACACTTGCAAAACTGGGTTGTTCTGGCGGTTGGCTCGAGAAGAGGGATCTGGGGAATCCCAGTCATGCAAAGGTGGGACTGCTCAAGCGGCAAAGTACTTTCCTTTCGGCTACTTTGAAAACAGGAACCTTGTTAATAGGATAAGCTTATCTGTGTTGTAAAGGGGCAGATTTATTTCTTGGATTCGACACATTCTTTTTTTTCCACACCTACAAATGTCCCTTATGATTTAATGTTTAATCTCCCATTAATTTGATGGATCAAGAACAGCCTCTGTTCGTGAATTTATGAGCAAAATCATGCCGTGAATTTTTTAACAAGCTCAGACAGCTGTTTTAACAGTTGAATGCCCATCTGAGGCGTTCTTTGCTCTTCCGGTGTCTCCGTGTTTGGGAATAAGTGTACAAATTTAAAATGGCCAGAGAGTGAAAGCAGCCTTTGGACAAGCACTGTAGGAGAGTCCAGGATGGAGAGATATGGCTTGAGTACAAACGCTTGTCTGGGGAACTGCTGTTGGTTAGGAGATACACAATTTTGCCCAAGGTCAACGACAGGCTCCGCGAGATACAGCGCTAACCATTTCTGCATCATTTAATTTTATTGGGCCCATGTGGAATGTTAGGTTTCATTTTACTATTTGTACTGTGAATCTTTGTTTTATCATTGATGAGACTTGCTTCGTGGATGTTTTGATCGACAGCCTGGACTGGGTGACTGCAGTTTATTAGCTCACCTGGTGGTGAATCATCCTGTCTAGACGTTAGGCCTGCAGCAAACTGTCCCATTTTTAATCACACTTATTGACAAGATGGTTTTAGTTGTCGTTTATAAATGTAAGATTTAACAAAAGCGGGCGGTCATAAAGGTGCTGTGTGGGACTGTGCAGGGAAAAAAATAAATAAATAAATGACTGAACCAGTGGACCTTGATGACATTGCAGGTGGAGATTCCTCCACTGCAAACATGACTGTGCCTGCTAGGTTGACACTTTGAAGGGCAGACTCGAGTGAAAATAATTCATTTGCCCTTCTTCTTATGATGAGCTCCAAAACAAAGCTACTCGCAGTTTAAATAATTATCGGTTTGTTCCTACAGGAATTCCTCTTGAACAATGCATGCTAGGGCAAAAAAAAAACAACAAAAAAAAATAAATAAATAGAGGGTGCTGTGACGTAAACAACAGAATCATGTTTTGCTATGACTGTTTCTCTGCTAATGAGCAGTGGACAACTAATTCGGAGGTAAGCTAATCGTTACCAATGATGAGTTTGCAATAAAGAGCCATTTAATGGTCCTGATTTGTAAAGTACTCCGGTTACAATTGGCCATAAAAGTCAGCCATTAAGAAAGACGTTGGAGCAGCTCAAAGGAAGGTCAATATGGGAAAAAAATTAATGACTGAGTGAGCCGCCAATGTGTGCCACTCAACATACCAAACAAAGGTTGTCCAAATTGTTGAAATACAGTCACTTTTTATGGGTTAGGCTTAACGACAGCCATGTGTTTCCAAACAACATCACTGTGTTTGAAAGAACTTCTTTGATTGACTTTATACTAGACACAGCTGTTAGGAGCAAGACACTGCAGGGGGCGTGGTAGGGTCTACGGATTTTTGGTCCACTGCTCACTCAAGCAAAATTGGGCCTTGAAAAAGGATCTTGGCTTTGCAACAACTAAGCAAAGGAGCTCAGAAGCTAAGGCGTCAATAAGAGAGTCCAAAAACAGAACTTTGGAGCATCGACCTCAGGTAAATTTCACCTGTCCTCATAACTCTCAAACGGGCCTTAATTTTAAGGTGTGCTCACACCTCCAACGACAACTGTTAACCAGAACTTGATGCATGCATGCAAGAAAGCAGCGGGGGCAACCTCCCCTTTCATTGGGCACAGATGTCAGGGCTCCGTTTCCTTCTGTAATAACGTGTCATTATAGGCATGGGGACTCGCTGTGCTTGTGTGAAAACACACTGAGCACAGGTGGTTAATCAGCAATGAAGCACGGAATAGTTGGTGAACATCACTCTGACCTTGTGCTGACAGACAAGGCGGAACAAGCTAATTAGACCTTACAGTGAGAAAAGAAAGAGCAGACTAAAGTTCACGAGCGATCAAACACCATCATTTAGCTGATGATTCTTAATGCCTTTGATGAAAAGCAACAGCTTTAAGATTGGACCCTTCTGAGGTCTTACTGTTTGGAAGCCAACGCCGTAATGGGACGTGGAACAGCTGTTGCGCATGACGTCATGTAAAAACTCGCGTTAATTTTGAGAAGAAATTTTAATTTCATTTTAGCAGAAACTCAGAAAAAGGAGGTAAAATAGGGACTTCATCAGGAAGGGGTCAGATGGGAAGCAACTTACGTCCTCAGTATAAACAAGGGTCTCCACTATATCACTCAACATCCAAGTTAAGACTGAGTACACACTTTGTTTTTCATTTCAATTTGCAAAACAATGGTTAACTTCTTTTTACACTTGCATGACAATTCAGAATGTTACTCTGTTAGAAATTGCCTTTGAAGTTAATAATAAATGTTTTATGGTGATCTCTATCTCTATGCAGTCAAAATTATTATTATTATGTTTAACTGATTATGTTTAATTTTTGTGGTACCCCTCCCAAGCAATTTTGTTGTTGCTGTTTCTACACAACTTTTGGCGTGCATTCTTGTGCTGGCTTCTCATGCTGTATGATGCCACTGTCGAAACATGGCCCCACCCATGAAGGCTGAGCATCTCTTTGCACTGACCCATGTAGCCAACTCGATGTACAAAATTTGATTGATGATCGCTGATCAGTCAATGATCATGGACCGGTATTTAAAACCTGCCACAAATAAGTGGCTCACAAACATGATGAAATGACAAGTTCCAAGGTTGCAACAGTGTTGACAAGCCTGAGAGGGTTGACCAGAAACAATGTGGAAATAAAATGGACATGAACTAACAGCTCTACCCTTCCTCGCCTGCTGTAAGGTCGGCCTCTGTGCCAGAGTCACAGCCAGCGACGCCTTCTGTGTGCCCTCGTCTCCTCCCCGTGTATCCAATACAAAGTCGTCGCCCTGTTGGGGAATAGAGGGCCTCTTGCTCCTGGCAGAGCCTACCACTCACATAAATCACAAAGTGCCTCTTCACTGACCCCCTTGGCCAGAGGTGTGGCCAGTGTGAACCAAGACCATCAATCTTAGAATCACATCACTTTTCCATGACAAGCATGGAAGAGAAAGTACAAGACAGTGACTTGGGGGTGTCACATTTACCCAAAGACCGCAGTTGTGGAACAATTATGAAGAAAGAAAAAAAAAAGCAGCTGCTGTTCCCACAACTCGATCTTGTGTTGTGGTGTGGCGCAGGCCGTGTTCTTCACCAGAGGCTTGATGAAAAAGTAAACCTTCTCAAGTGACTGCACAGGCTGACTCATACTCCCCTGCAGAAGTTCAACTACAAAACTAAAGCAAATGACAAAGCAATAACCGCGTTGACAAATATGCACTTTTTCCACAAAGACGGGGACAGCATTAAATCTGTGTGCAGTGCTACTGCAGCGCCATAGCGCTGACCTCAATGCGGTTGTCTCCTCCAGACCTGACAGAGGTTTAGAACACCAAGCTAAAGTAAAAGTGGACTCAAACAACTGCCTTTAACTCACACCAAAAACACGACTGGGCCTTTTTTAAATTTTTCATCCTGTCACATTTTTACCGACTAGAGTCCTTTTTTTTGTCATGGCAATAAAAGTCCTGTCACTCAAGAAAAAAAAAGCCATGCGAGAGGTCAGGCGAACAGGACCCAGCACGTCTATAAAGTAAACATTATTTATTTTATTTATTGATCCCCAGTGGAGGACTGTGGAGAAATTGAGGGGCTTGTGCAACTGAGTCACACCCCACGGCAGTTGGGGATTGGTGCCTTCCTAAAGGAGAAGCAAGAAAAGAAACTGGCTTCTCTCCAACCACCAAGCCGCATTCAAATTTACGACTAAATTACAGTCACTCCCGTTCCAGTCCTTTATCGCATAATTCTTCAAATCGGTATGATAAATAAAGCAATCAATATGTTTAACACTGACATTTATGAGCGATAATTGCCACATCAAACATATTTCATGTATTTACAGGAACTTACCTATTGAGTGCCAGCCAATTTCAGACCCTTCTTTACCCTATCACATAAAAAAATACAGAAGGACGTATTGACGCATTGAATGCCTGGATTCTTGAAAAAAAACATTAAAAAAACGCCATTGGCATTGAATGAGTTAAGCTTTTGATAACGATAGAACTCATTGTGTTAACCTCATAATTCAGAATAAAAGGGTTTTTTTTCTTTAGTTTGGCACACGTGAGCAGACAAAAGCATTTGATTTATCCAGCTTTTCTAATCAATCAATCAATCAATCAATCTTTATTTTCATACATGACCATAGAACTCAAAGTGCTTCAGTGTTCAAAATCAACCCCCTCGTCTCACCCCATATGACAGTAATGGCACTACTACTGCTGTCTGCGATTCACGATGTCATTTGGGTTATTATCAACCGCAACATACTTGGTCACTGTTGGCTTCACTGCTTGTAAAATGGGAGGCATTGTCTTTGCACAAATCTAAAGACCGAGCCCCTATTGACAAAAAAAAAAAAAAAATCCACTAATCCAGTCCTTAGGGGCCCCTATCCAGCCTGTTTGAGATGTCTCCTCCTCCCACACACCTGAATAAAATAATCATTTTATCAACAAGCTCGGCAGGGGCTTGATAACGATCCTGATCATTTGAATCAGGCATGTCGGAGGAGGGAAACATCTCAGGCAGGTAGGATAGGGGCCCCGGAGGACCGTAGTTGGTGATTCCTGCACAAAATTAATTTCCCCTTACTTTGACCAGTTTTTGCAATTCAAGTCATCCATCCATTCTTTCATTTTCTAATTTGCTTATCCTCATGAGGGTCACGGGTACACCCTGAACTGGTTGCCAGCCAATCACAAACACAGACGATTGGCTCAGGCCCCACCCATGAAGGCTGAGCATCTCTTCACACTGACCCATGTAGCCAACTCTATGTACAAAATTTGATTGATGATCGCTGATCAGTCAATGATCATGGACCGGTATTTAAAACCTGCCACAAATAAGTGGCTCACAAACATGATGAAATGACAAGTTCCAAGGTTGCAACAGTGTTGACAAGCCTGAGAGGGTTGACCAGAAACAATGTGGAAATAAAATGGACATGAACTAACAGCTCTACCCTTCCTCGCCTGCTGTAAGGTCGGCCTCTGTGCCAGAGTCACAGCCAGCGACGCCTTCTGTGTGCCCTCGTCTCCTCCCCGTGTATCCAATACAAAGTCGTCGCCCTGTTGGGGAATAGAGGGCCTCTTGCTCCTGGCAGAGCCTACCACTCACATAAATCACAAAGTGCCTCTTCACTGACCCCCTTGGCCAGAGGTGTGGCCAGTGTGAACCAAGACCATCAATCTTAGAATCACATCACTTTTCCATGACAAGCATGGAAGAGACAGTACAAGACAGTGACTTGGGGGTGTCACATTTACCCAAAGACCGCAGTTGTGGAACAATTATGAAGAAAGAAAAAAAAAAGCAGCTGCTGTGCCCACAACTCGATCTTGTGTTGTGGTGTGGCGCAGGCCGTGTTCTTCACCAGAGGCTTGATGAAAAAGTAAACCTTCTCAAGTGACTGCACAGGCTGACTCATACTCCCCTGCAGAAGTTCAACTACAAAACTAAAGCAAATGACAAAGCAATAACCGCGTTGACAAATATGCACTTTTTCCACAAAGACGGGGACAGCATTAAATCTGTGTGCAGTGCTACTGCAGCGCCATAGCGCTGACCTCAATGCGGTTGTCTCCTCCAGACCTGACAGAGGTTTAGAACACCAAGCTAAAGTAAAAGTGGACTCAAACAACTGCCTTTAACTCATACCAAAAACACGACTGGGCCTTTTTTTAATTTTTCATCCTGTCACATTTTTACCGACTAGAGTCCTTTTTTTGTCATGGCAATAAAAGTCCTGTCACTCAAGAAAAAAAAAGCCATGCGAGAGGTCAGGCGAACAGGACCCAGCACGTCTATAAAGTAAACATTATTTATTTTATTTATTGATCCCCAGTGGAGGACTGTGGAGAAATTGAGGGGCTTGTGCAACTGAGTCACACCCCACGGCAGTTGGGGATTGGTGCCTTCCTAAAGGAGAAGCAAGAAAAGAAACTGGCTTCTCTCCAACCACCAAGCCGCATTCAAATTTACGACTAAATTACAGTCACTCCCGTTCCAGTCCTTTATCGCATAATTCTTCAAATCGGTATGATAAATAAAGCAATCAATATGTTTAACACTGACATTTATGAGCGATAATTGCCACATCAAACATATTTCATGTATTTACAGGAACTTACCTATTGAGTGCCAGCCAATTTCAGACCCTTCTTTACCCTATCACATAAAAAAATACAGAAGGACGTATTGACGCATTGAATGCCTGGATTCTTGAAAAAAAACATTAAAAAAACGCCATTGGCATTGAATGAGTTAAGCTTTTGATAACGATAGAACTCATTGTGTTAACCTCATAATTCAGAATAAAAGGGTTTTTTTTCTTTAGTTTGGCACACGTGAGCAGACAAAAGCATTTGATTTATCCAGCTTTTCTAATCAATCAATCAATCAATCAATCTTTATTTTCATACATGACCATAGAACTCAAAGTGCTTCAGTGTTCAAAATCAACCCCCTCGTCTCACCCCATATGACAGTAATGGCACTACTACTGCTGTCTGCGATTCACGATGTCATTTGGGTTATTATCAACCGCAACATACTTGGTCACTGTTGGCTTCACTGCTTGTAAAATGGGAGGCATTGTCTTTGCACAAATCTAAAGACCGAGCCCCTATTGACAAAAAAAAAAAAAAAATCCACTAATCCAGTCCTTAGGGGCCCCTATCCAGCCTGTTTGAGATGTCTCCTCCTCCCACACACCTGAATAAAATAATCATTTTATCAACAAGCTCGGCAGGGGCTTGATAACGATCCTGATCATTTGAATCAGGCATGTCGGAGGAGGGAAACATCTCAGGCAGGTAGGATAGGGGCCCCGGAGGACCGTAGTTGGTGATTCCTGCACAAAATTAATTTCCCCTTACTTTGACCAGTTTTTGCAATTCAAGTCATCCATCCATTCTTTCATTTTCTAATTTGCTTATCCTCATGAGGGTCACGGGTACACCCTGAACTGGTTGCCAGCCAATCACAAACACAGACGATTGGCTCTCACAGTCACACCTAGGGACAATTTGGAGTGTTCCATTCACCTTTTTTGGAATGTGGGAGGAAATCGGAGTACCCACAGAAAACCCACGCCGGCACAGGGAGAACATGCAAACTCCACACAGGAAGGCCGCAGCCGGAATCGAACCCTGCACCTCTGCACTGTGAGGCCAGCATGCTGACCATTCAACCACCGTGACGCCCATATCAATTAAATCCATATCTTCATACGATTTCCCCCTTGTGGCAGTGATAAAGATTAACTTCTCAATTGTCTAGATCAGGGGTGTCAAACTCATTTCACATGGTGGGCCACATACGGCCTCGGTAGATGTCAAGTGGGCCGGACCATTAAAATGATACAATACTTTGCTATAAATAACCAAAACAATATGTCTTTCCTTTGTTTTGGTATAAAGAAGCACAAGAACATTAGGAAAATATTGAAATTTAATGAACATATCTTTTACAAAACATTTCATGAAGCACCTTACATTTCCTTCGACAAATGTGCAATTTACTTTTATCATTCACATATATGCATTGCAACTGATCCCACTGATTGTACAAACTTTAACAAGTAATTGGTATTGAAAAATATAGTAATGCACTTTAAGATTAAACAAGATTCATAAAGAAAGCAAGTTTTAAAGCATTTACACGTGCATATAAAATCTAAATGTAATCCCTGCCTGCACTTTACAAACTAAGGAGAGTGCTATTAAATGTGTAAATGTGAGAGTGCTATTGATAGCGTCTGCTGTCATGGGTCTGTCTCAGTGACAGACTGAGGCTGCTGTTGTCTTCTTCTCTGATCAAAACAGTGTCCCCTTGCGGATACTCAATGAATTGCACCTGATTAAAAATATTAATTCTGTGTCTTTAATGCATTTTTTTCACTTTTACATTATCCTGCAGGCCTGATTGAACCTACTTGCGGGCCGGTTCCGGCCCGCGGGCCGTAGGTTTGACACCGATGCTTTACATAATCATCTCGCGGGCCAGATTAAACTCCTTTGCGGGCCGGATCCGGCCCGCGGGCCGTATGTTTGACACCCCTGGTCTAGATGAAAGCTCAATCGGATTCAGTTTTAAAGGGATATCTTTTCGTCTCTAACTGGGAATCTAGACTGATGAGTTTTAATTATGCTTCACATAAAGTATAGGTCATAATTCTTTACTCATAAACGATATTGAGCAGAATGCTGAGTGAGGAGTTACCACGTCGAGCGGTCTAATAATGAGATTTGGAGTTTGAATCCCGGCTCCGGCCATCCTGTGCAGATTTTCTCCTCGTGCCTGTGCGAGTTTTCTGCAAGTACACCAAAAACCAGCTCAATCGAAGCCTCCGAAATAGGTAGGTGAAAATGTGAGCTTGAATGGTTATTTTATTCTTCAACTAACTGGCAACTAGGGCAGGGACAAACAAAATATATGGATGCACGGATAATATCTTAGCGGCAGTAACACTGCCGCTCAAGGTTCACGAAGCTTTGCTTCCAAATGGGCGGAGCCACTTGATTCGAAACCACGGACATTTTATTTGCCTGCTTTGCTAATTGTGTGACCTTTAGCCTCAGACTTGCTGGATTTTGGGTCAACTCCAAATACACTCGAGACACTTTACAAAGTCTTTGGGTTTCACTGGATTTGTTGAGAAGAACTCAAAATGAGCAGGGATAAAAGGTGAAATCCTCCACTCACTGATAGCAATCTGGAAGAGCTTGGGGAGTTTGAACATGATCAGAATGCTTAGTGATCATCATTTCCAGAAGCTCCCAAAAGAGTAATCTTGTTAAACGCTTCAGCACTGACAGGATTCACATTCCAGTCCTAGCCATGGCTCCGTTTTCCTTCTGACATTCAAATACTATCGCTAACTGTAAAATGCCATGACGAAGCCTCTTTTTGCAGGTACAAAATGTCATGCATTAAAAACAACATAGGTATGAAATTACACACATTGTCAAACAAAGGCAGCCTTGTGTGACACTGTACAAACATTTCAACAAAAGTTTCCAACCATTCTATCAGTGGAAATGTCAGAAGCAGACATGTAACTAATTCATCTGAAGGCCTTCATCATTCATCTTCCAAGCAGGTTAACTTAATGACGTAAGCGCTTTATGGCTACACGAAAACTGATTCTGGTGGAAAAAAAGTGGGGTATGACTGGTTAGCATGTCAGCCTAGCAGTGCGGAGGTCGTGGGTTTAAATCCGGCATTGCTAGCTGCAGTTTGCATGTTCTCCCACTGCCTTGGGCGTACCCCGCCTTCTGCCTGAAGACGGCTAGGATAAGCTCCAACACGCCTGCGACCATCATTCTGAAAATGGATGGGAAAGTGGGGCAGTGGGTTCAAAAAAAAATGCTATCAATACTATGTCGTATAGCGGCCTGTTTGAGCATATACTGTATGAAGCAGGACAATCAGACTACATACAGGAAAGCCTGAATAAACTTTGCCTCAGAGAGGAAGAAAGGTCCTCTTGGCGAGAACACAACCCCGGATTTCATTTCCCCTTCAGGAAGATGACTCAGCAGGGGTCAAAGGTTTCAAAGAATCCCGGGCAGATGCACCTGAACAGTGGATGGCCACAAACAGTTCCATCGGAATGGCCTCATTTGTTCCCGAAGCTGAGAGTGCTTATGCTCCCAATGAAATTGGCAACATGATCATTCTGCTCTGCGGAATTGAATCACTCATGTTGAGATCAACAATTCCATGCTGCAAACCTGTTCAGTTGTAAATCAGTGTCGAAATAATATATATATATATATATGTGATATATATGTGATTGGGAATAGCTTGAACTTCCAACATATTATGTTCGTGGTGAAGTGTGAAGGGTGTCTTGTTTTGATGAGGAAGCTCAAATTTCTCTCTGATAATTATAAACTATTTAAACTTTAATTTGTGACAGTTGCACTGTGCATTTCAATGTGAAGATGTGTATCTCAATCTCTGCTACCAATCCGCATGTCCTCACTGAGTGATGGATTTATCAACTGGCCTTCCCCCATTTATCATGCAAGAATTTACATTTGATGTGAGAGTAGTGGGAGGGGGGTGGGGTGGTGGAGTTATTGAGCAGAAGGTGGGAAAGCTGCAGTTAAAAGAGATTGAGCAAAGACAATTGCTAGATCAAAACCTGTACGTGTGTCTGGAGAGGAGGGTCGGGGGTGGCTTGTTATGTCTGGTGGGACAGCAGCTCAGACAAGAGAAGCTCCTTTGGCAAACTGCAGCGCCACACAAGATGCCTCTCCAGATGCAGTTTGGTCATGTGTAAGGACCGCATTTAAGTATAAACGTAAGCACATGCAAAATTGCGTAAGAGAATTGAGGCAAAGGCCCGAAGGTCCAATTATTCAGCTGTGTTGCTGAAGAAAGTATCTGATGTGAGCACTTGTTATCTGATTCCTGCAAATGAAATAAAAAGTGATTTGAAAGGGGAGACGTGTGCTCCCCTGAATTGCCATTTATTTTTATTAAGTATGACAATGCATTTGGGGAAACGCTTCAGTGGATTTACATTCAGGACCCACAGACAAAGGTCGAGCGAAAACAACATGCGGGTGGGTTGATTTACAGGTAGAGACTTGTTGTACAGTAAGAGGAAACCTCCACTGACTGAAGTTAGGAAGCGAAGGACACAAAGAGTAGTGACATTCTTTTGGGAAACCTTGAGCACAATCCCGCTCCACTTTACTGAAAAGGGCGGCAACTCCAATCAGAAGAGTCGTACATGCAGGCGGGGTAGCAGCAGCTCTGCCAAAGTAGCTTCACGTGTACAGTAGGTCATTACAAAGACAATGGTGGAGTTTCAAAGGCCACATGACACTCAATTTAGCATTTCAATGGACCGCCAGCAAATGCGTGCATGGAAAAAGCCTGGTGGGCCCTTGCGGAAAGGCAGAAAACAGGGTTAGTAGGACTAAATTCTCGCTCCCATTGAGACGGAGCAAATTCCAAAGGACAGGGCAGCATTTGTCAACGCAAGCACCCACATCAAGTTGTGATTTGCCGCACGCAAATACTTTCTGACCATTAGCTAGTTTTATTGCTCTTTATTGCTGCTGGTGTCCTCGAGTCATCTGCGACCCGACTATGAACCCAGTTGGGTTTAGTGCACCTGTAGCTTCATAACCCTGGAATGATGATGATATATATATATATGACAGGAGGAGTCAATGGGCACATTTTAACCTTGGATTGCTGGAAACTGTCACACGTCCGCACCATTTTGCTGATTACTACACGAAATAAACATGAAGGCTCGTGTTAGGACGAGACATGGCATGACCCCAGTGGCTGATGGTCAGGCAATCATGAAAAGTCAAGTCTCATAAGTACTAAGTCAAAGTCACCTTGAGTCTTTAATAGGTTTCAACCATGCAAGCCCCACGCCTTGAAATTGGCAACTTCAGTCTGACCCAAGTCAAGGCATGTCATTTGAGGCTCCTAGCTCCCGTAATACGACTTCTGCATTTGTAAGAATGCCACTATTTTCAAGCATACACGTTGTCCATGTGAGACTGGCATCAAAGTGATGTTTGCAGAAGAGAATTCAACCAGACATGAGCGGGCCTCTGTGACCATGCACAGTCCATACAGATGGAAAAAAAAAAAGGGCCAACTGTGTTCAGAGGTGCGAATGGAAAGAGTGTGACTCTGGTTACAATGAGAAGCACCGGAGAGTATGTGCACACTTGTCAGAACACGCACAGTGTTACTGTAACACCGGCTGAGGTGCAGCTCTATGTGGAGCCTGTGGGTTTGCACTGCACGGATGCAGTGGCACTCACAAAAGCCAGGTGTGACTATCAGAGCAAGGTTCTCCAGTAACAGTGGCCCGGGGCCACTATGTGACTGTGTTGGGCCACCCAAAGTTCCCCAACTCTGGCCAGATAGCGTCAGTTCAAATTTCATCAATAAATGTGATGAAATCAACATGGCTTGGCTTTTTCTTTTAATTCAATATTCAATATTTTGAGTTTAGCCACTCAGACCAGTCATCATTGATCTTGTTACTGCTCTGTACACTTTTTTTTTTTTGCATGTCGTCTTAAAACCTTCCATAAGGAATGACTTGAAAAAGACATAAAGCCAAGAACATGTGAAATCAAAAAAACAACATGCAAAAAAAAGGACAAAGAAGTAATATTTTCTTAAAGGCTTAAACAATATAGTATAAAGATGGCAACCACCTAAAACGGCTAGATGTAGTCCTAACCTTTATTTTACAGGCACAAACTGCTTTCTTCTATAAACTAATATAATGAAAACTAAATGTGTATTCAATCATGGTGTTCACATTTCGGCACACTTTGACATTTCCTGCCTCATTTCTTGCTCTTTGCACACTTCTGCTAAGTAAAGAGGGAAAAACTCAACCTTTTTCTTGACATTATTATGGAGATTTTCCAATCTCATTTTGGGTATAAGTGAAACTCGAGGACCCTCCGATGAATCATCAAAGCACATCTCCGACCTCCACACGGGACCAAGTCACACTTCCATGGAGACAGCAAACATCCACGTGTGCCAGTCTGCTTGAGGAGTGGTGAGCCGCTTCAGTGCAGCCTCTTGCCACCAGCCAAGATGGCTTTTCTCCTGTGGCTATAACTCAACAATGCACTGTTTACTGAACCAAGTCTTCAAGCAATTATGTGTACGAAATAAGTGTGTGTGTGTGTGTGTGTGTGAGTGTGTGGCGGGGGAGGCTCCCTTCTGTTCAAACGATGGAGCGCAGTTGGTGTTTGCACTGCTGTGCTCGTGTTCCTCATTGACTCTCATCGGAAACAAACCACCAGGTAGTTTGATTCGACAAAGAGCCACACTGAGGAGAGGGCAACTCTGCCTCGTCAATGATATTGCAGACAAAATCAATCAAGAGACTGAGTTGTTAGTTCGAAGTAGTTTTATGTGTTACAAAGTAGAGAAAGAATTATTTACACCAATGCCACACATGCAAGATCTAGCGTCAAAGGAATTCAGGCCACCCCACCCCCAACTCGAGTCCAGCCGCCCCACCATCAAGTCAGGGAATACTTGTGTGACTCGAAACTTGGAGACAACACAGAGCCAAAAGTGCCACGCACCATGTGAGGGATGTTACAAACACGTCACATTTTAACCTAAACGAGTCAACATAAGCCAAAGTTGTGCAAGTCTCACAAAACATGCATGCCACTGTTGACTCTCAGCGGGACGCTGGTACTCATTTGTGATGCAAGCCCTTGCTTAGTGAGAATTTGCACTGACTTTGATTTTCGGCGTGCTGATGTGCATGTTGCCAAGATTCCAGCAGGGCGGGAGGAGGGCCCGTGGCAACACCGGCAGTGCTTGGTGCTTAATTGAATCATGGAACAGGGAAGCATGCCGCCATAGTTCAAAGCCATCGTAGAGGAAAGAGATGCACGTGGTTCCACATAATTCAATTATGTTTCGGTATGTTTGGTCCGGTTTGGGTCCGGTGCTCAATCGAGGCTGCGGTTCAATTGTGAAAGCCTTAACCTGATGCCTTTTGGCGTCAGTACGACTGAGACCGGCCTCAGCATGTCACTGCTGGATGGTAAAAATACTTTCAGAACAACAATACATCGTGTAAACCTGTCCGGTGGAAGACATATGCCTGTTGGACACCACAGCTACATGCCATCGGCCAACACGCCTCAGATCAATCAAATCAGCACTGGAAAGGCCGCTATCTTATCCATGACAGCTCCAGGACACCATAAGGGATATCTCCAAAGTGCTCGTGGGGGTGCTGTTCCCAGCAACCAAGGCTCTTTGAGACAACTAGCAGCTCAGATATACTGTAACATGGACAACTTCAGTGTAGGGAAACAGTGCACGACGCTCATTCGACTGATGAGTGTTGAAAGCATCTAATCTAATAACAAATATGTAATTCAAACACAAAACGTAACCATTGCAGTAGCAGCATGTTGGATAATGCAAATATAAAGTATGGGGTTGCTTTTGGTGCGAGTGTGAGTGCTTGATGGGTGACGCAGACAAGAAGGCCGGGCAGATCTGACTATGAATAGCTTGTTTCTGTGGACAAACTTAGAGCGGCTTCACTCCAAAGGACTCTTCTAGTTTGTCACTTTTAAAAAAGCATCTTTATATGCTGCACTGGAATCTGTAATCCAGCTCACCTTGCATGTGAGCGCCACTTTTCACCAATGCCATTTACTGTGGAAATATCACTTCATTGCCTTTAATAATATACAAAAGCTCCTCTTATTGCTTTGCCTTGATTTACACGAGGTAAGGTTTTTACTTAATAGGGGGACAGCACAGAGGGAGAGTTTCAAGGTAAGAAAAATTACAAAAGATGATACTTACAGGAATCAATTGGCATGCGAGTAACAAATATAGAAGTCCATAGTTCCAAGAGCCCATTTTCCTCCAACCCAGCACAGGCTGCAACTGCTGGGGAAAGTGGAAACAACAAAGTCCTTCTCTCCTGCGTCCTCTCTGCGCGTTGCTTCTCGGGACGAAATCACTCGTCTCTTCTGCGTCCCGTGACCCGCCTGGACTGCATCAACAGGTGCGAAAAAGAGGAGTGCAAATCCGCTCCGAAGTGGCTTTTTTCGGTCGGCGATGGACACCAAACGTGCGCGCTGGTTTGTGCGCTTCGGTCCTGTGAAGTGGTTGCGAGGTGGGTGAATGCACTCTTCCAAGCAAGTCACAGGGAAGTCCTGTGTGGGACGCACTGGGAAAGTAAAAGGCGGAATGGAATTCAGGGAGCCGGTGGCTAATCTCAGACTCAGACACCGCCTCGTAATCTCAAACCTGCGCGTTGTGTGAATGTGCGCGCACACACACACACACACGTTTTTTTTCAGTGTACATGCCACTCATACCAACGGAACCCTGCACTCATATTATCAGCAAAAGACATATTACTATCATTTTTTTCTTGACCACTTATCAAAGCAATTTACGTAGCTAGTTTGTAAGGTACTCTTGAGCACACTTGCTTCAAGCACTTGAAAGCGTTACTTCAGTAAAAGTACAACTATTTAACAGAAAATAACTGGTAGAAGTTTAAGTTGCAATGTGGAATATTACGTGAGTAAAGGCCTTAAAAGTAACTACATTAAATGTACTTTATGAATCAAAAGGAATTGTCACATTTGTAAATACAACTATTTTTAAAAAGTGTGTATGTGTTATGTTTTTCCATCCATCCGTTGTCTATACCAGTGATGCTCAAAGTGGGTACGAGATGGCACTTTAGGGTATGTGAGATTTTAAAATCTATTAGCATCATTGCAAAAAAAAAAAAAAACAACAACAAAACATTCTTCCTAGATGCAAAAACACTCCGTTCAGTGCAACAATACAATGTTGTGTGCTGGTAATCTTGTCAATCTCCACTTTAATTATAAAATTGTGACTTCATGATATTTTTAGGAGTTTCCATTTTTAATTAAAATTAAGTTAATGGTTTATTTATGAGAATTTATCGACACCGTTATTCCATAGATGACACTTGGGGCTGATCATTATTTTTATGAGTAATCGCCATTTATAATTCTTTCTTTCTTTTTAGTTATTTATTTTTATTTCCAAATAGTTCAAGAGATAACACTACAAATACAGTTGCAAAGTTTAATAAATCAGACATTGATAGTGCAGCACTCAGTGTTGAGGCCATTTATTTGTTTGTTTTTCATCCTAAAATGCTTTGCGCTGTTGAGGGCATACTTGACTTAACATATTTCACAGGGGACATGCCATTGAAAAAAGTTTGAGAACCGCTGATCGACACAGCTAGTCCTGATTAAGGTTGTGAATGTGCTGGCCAGGGACAGCCAGAAACTTTTCAGTGGGGTGGTCATGGTCACACAAAATTCTTTATCATACAAATCCACAGTCAGGATTAATTAAAATGTACACTTATCCAGAACAGGCGGCATGGTGGCCGACTGGATAACTCGTCCACCTCACAGTGCAGAGGTCATGGGCCCGATTGCAGGCTTTGGCCTTCCTGTGTGGAGTGTGCATGTTGTCCCTCTCCCTGCGTGCTTTTTCTCCATGTACCGCAGTGTCCTCCCACATTCCAAAAACATACATGGCAGGTTAAGTGAACACTCAAAATGATCTCTTGGTGATTGTGAAAGTGAATGGATGTTCATCCATGTGTGCCCTGCGATTAGCTACTTTTGTGAGCCTAATGATATATGGAATTATCAAAACAAAAATAAGGGGGGGAGTCCCTTCCATCGCTCTCGAGTCAGTGCTCGGTCACGAAGCGTTCTTGGATTATTGTCTGGTTTTCATATTGTATTTTTTTCGATAATATAGACCAGTGCAGGAATATATTAATCCCGCATGGTGAAACGTAATTTCGGACCCCATGTGCTGGGAATAATTCACACTGGCTTGACTGAAACGGGATCAGCAAATTATTACATACATACAGATCGCACTCGACCTGGAGCTTCAGTTAGAAAGTTTTGCTCCAACATTTCTCATGAAATGTATGCTCGAGCATCAAGCGTCCTCTAGTGGAGGAAAAAAATACACACGCTCCAAAATTGGAACGAGTTCAAACTGTGGGAAGTGTTCATTGCCTCTTTCACGAGATTACATTTAATTACTCACATTAACTGTGCCACCGGAGTGTACAAACACATGGGCCATGGCAAGCTTGTGGAGAGGGAGGTCTGAATGAATCCACTCTTTGTGTCTGTAGGAGTCCGCCTGAACAGCAACTGTACTACCAGATTTGTCACAACAGCTGCTGCCAATTAAAGGCCGAGGCCTGGATAGAAATAGAAATGAGCGCCACTTATGTGCTCATCAAAACTAGCCTCGAACACACCTATCAACAACAGATCACAGCACCAGATTTTTTCAGTTTTTCCTTGCCCTCCTGGGGTTTAAAGATCAGGGGACGTCATTAATATTTATCAACTGTGGGCATGTGTAGAAGCCCTTTGAGACTTTTTGTGACTAAGGGCTATAAAAATCAATTTGACTTGACTTGACGAGGTGTCACATTTTAAATATGAAGGTCTTTGACTCAGCAGCTCCAGCACATTAGCAATTACAGTATGCAAAAGTTGTGTTACTTAGGCTGCATGGAAGAAACTTTTTTGCAAACCAAACCCATTGTGGTCCTAAATAAAGCCAGTACACCCTTAAACAGACTGCTTGGGGAACTTCTTTTCACTAGAGTCCTGTATTGCCAACAGTGACTTAATCCTGGATACAAGCTTGGTGGCCAGTGTTAGGTACACTGAGACAACATAAAGAGATCCAATACAAAAATTGATAGGTGATATTGACAGTCAGGCATGAATGTAATTTGTAGTGGTGTCGAACTAGACCGCGTCATACTGAGAACTGTATTGTTAGCCATTTGCTATTCAACAGTTTCAATACAAATGGATCATTTTGTTTAAACCACCCTTGCTTTGATGTCATTACTTTGTGCGGGTGGATGTATGGCTTGTCTCATCAGGGGTCGCTCGCATGAGTTATTTTACAACCTGTTGCCACATTAAGGTTTCATGTCACCTTCAAGACACGTTCTGAACATATCAGGGCATTAGTGAAAGTTTATGCATGAATAGTATGTCATCTTAAATTAGTTAAGCAGCAGAAAGTATGCCTTCCTTCCATTTTCCGCACTGCTTGTGCTCATTGAGGTCATGTGAGCTGCAGCATGTCCAAGATGAGTTTGTGCCAGAGATGAGGTACATGCTGCAGTGGTTGCCAGTTAATCATGGAAGCAACCAACCTGCAAAACGTAATAGGCACTGTGATTCACTCCTGCTTTTATTTCGGACTGAATCTAGGCATGATCACACAGGTTGGATTGGGCCTTTTTGTGGTGTTTAGGTGGGTTTATGTGAGGAACACCAGTTTCAACACGCAAATACTCACACTTGCATCTCAAGTCAAGGGCCAATCAAAACCTAGATTAACCTTTGATGTGAATGCTTATGTCTCTGTATGATTAACTCTTTCACCTAAACTCTCAGCTGTGACCCTAAACATTGAAAAGACACGTTATTATAGCTACTATGGTTTGTTGGCAAAGATAACACAATGCTGGACAGTGCACTTGGCAGCTGCAGGAAGCAGCTGTGATAAGTGAATAAATTCCATATAATGATTCTGCTGTGGTGGTCGACGCCCTTTGGATACTTTCAAATGTACTGACTGCACAAGGACAAACAAAATGACTTGCAGGAGTTTTCCCCTCTTTAGTTCTGTCATTTTAGGGATTTTCATGCTTTGCAAAATTTTGAATTGTCCTATTTCATTCTTCAGCATAAGACAGTGAAGATATTAAAACACACACAGAATAGGTCTCATCACACCTCTTTACTCAATTTGATTATCTAGTACTGCAAATGCTTTTAAAAAGAATAAATGAATTGCAAAGTTGTTTCAGAAATTTCAGAAATACACACCAAGAAGCAGTCATGACGTAGGCAAGGTACACATCCATTTTTGTGAAAGTAAAAAGCCAAATTAGCTTAAAATATAAATATCTATCTATCTATCTATCTATATCTATATATATATCTATATATAGATATATAGATATATATATCTATATATCTATATATAGATATATATATAGATATATATAGATATATCTATATATATATATAGAGAGAGAGAGAGAGAGAGAGAGAGATATACAGTAGATAGATATATATTAGAGCTATCAGTTTAGCGCATAATTATCGGCATTAATTTAAATCCATTTTAATGTGATTAATTTATCCCGTTAAAATTTATTTAAATGAATGCCAATAA